>NC_046664.1:23187798-23193334 GCF_010883055.1 Belonocnema kinseyi
ATAAATATTTCTATGTCTTGGTTTCATAATAATTATTTTATTTGATACTTTTGAATGATTTTAAAAATAATTTACAATTTTGACGCAAAATAATGCAAATTACAATAATTTGGAACAATCGACACGTCTCAGAAGTAACAGGATGAGTAACTGATAAAAAAATGATTTTGAGCCACCAAATTTGATTAAAAGTTCATATAGTTTTTTATGAAGTGATCATTTTTGGTTGAAAATTCGTTGTTTCAATTAATTACATTTTTCTTTAATAATTAATCTTTTTTATTTAAAATTCAACTACTTGATCGAAATTGGAAAAAATTAGTTACAAATCATTTTGTGGGTTAAAAATTTATCATTTTAGTTGGAAATGAATTTCTTGAGTTAAAAATTCGTTTTGATTTTTTGATAAATATACATTTTTTCAAGTAAAAATGTAACTATTGCATTATTGGTATAAAATTGACCTTTTTATTCAAAATTCCAATATTTGGTGGGAAAGAACTGTATTTAGTTGAAAATTCGTCTTTTTTAGCGGGAAATTAATCTTTTTGGTTAACATTGTATTTTTTTAACCTCAAATATTTTTGTTTAATAATAAAAAATGTTCAAATTTCAACTATAGATATAACATTATTCGCTAAAAATTCATCATTTAGGTCGAAAATTTATTTTTTGAGTTTTATTTATTTTTCGTTTAAAATTTATTTTTCGGTTTTTTGTTTAGAAAATTTGGTCTTTCTTACTTAAAAATTCAGCATTTTTTGTGAAATATCAATTTATTCCATTTTTGTTCAAATTTGATTGTTTTTTAGAATTTAAATTCAACTGTTTTTGTTTTAAAATTATATTTTGTTAAATTTCAATTGATTATTCGCTAAAATTAATTCTTTTTGGTTGAAATTTCAACTGATTTCATTTTTATTCAAAAACTAATCTTTTTTATTTAAAATTTAACTACTTGATGGAAAGTTGCACAAATTAGTTAAAAATTGATCATTTTAATTAACAATTAATTTCTTGAGTCAAAAATTCTTTTTTTTTGTTGTGTTTAAATTCAATTTTTCAGTTAAAATTGTAGCTATTGCATTATTGGTAGAAAAATTCACATTTTTATTGAATTTTTTTGTTAATATTTTGTTAATAATTAATTTTTTGTATATAATAATAATATTATATATTTATAATAATTAATATAATTAATAATATGTATTATTATTATACAATAATTAATAATTTGTTAATAATTCATCTTTTTTAGTGGGAAATTAATCTTTTTGTTTAAAATCGTCTTTTTTTTAAACTCAACTCTGTTTGTTTAAAAATTTTTCAAAATGTTGTTAAAATTTCGACTATAGGTATTACATTATTCACTAAACACGCATCATTTAGATTGAAAATTTATTTTTTTAGTTCAAATTATAAATATAAGGTTCCTTTCAAGCAGCTCCCTGGAACTCAGATTTGAAGATGTACAATGTATTGACGGTGGCCGTGTGGCGGCGCCAGCTATGCAAATGGCCTATGATCGTTGCAAATGCACGAAAAAATAATAACGTTGAATTTAATAACACATTAAAAGTAATTTACTGACAGTGTTAAATCATCTTTGAATGTTTTAAGTGATCTTTCCGACATTTACCATTTTCTAAGCGAAAGAAAACTGAAAAAAGTGCTTTTTTTATATAAAATATCCGCAGTGTTGAAATTTTGAACCAAAATCGTGTAGTGCGTTTGCTTTAATTGTAAATCGGGATTATTTATCACAATTATTTTAATCGAAAATACAGAAAAGAATGATTAATGAATGTTTAATTTTATTTTAAATGATTAAATTATGTCTTTTAAAGAATAATTTAATAAAGATTTACATTATTTTACAATTTTGGATACCACTAATGTAATAAATAGAGTAAAGCTTATCGTGGGTGAAATTTTATAACTTTTTATAATTTTATCGTACCTTCTTTAAATTTTATAATTTTCTATTTTTAAATTTTCTATTTTTTAAGTTTGGCTACTATACAGACAATAAGACTTTGGGAAATTCGAAATTATTCAGAATTTTATTTTGAAAACTTAATTTTAAGTTTTGAAAATTTAAAAATATGCCGAAAAAGAATCTGAAAGATTTTAAAACTATTTTTTCGGATTACATTTTTTTTATTTGTAGAAGTTTCAGTACTTTTGAAAAGAATCGAAAATAATTTAAATCTTGAGAAGAATCCGAAAAATTTAAAACGAAATGTACATTTTTTATGATTTAGAACAAAAAATGAAAAGCGTTTTAAGAATTTTGAAAGGTTTTAGGAGAACAATCAAATTGTCTCAAGATTCATGTTAAAATTTTAAATGATTTCTTTATTTCAAACAATCCCAAGTTATTTTTAAACTTATGAAAAATTCCATTTTTTCAATGTAGATTGTTGAAGATTTTGAAACAGGAAGATGGATTAAAATTACGAAAAGTTTCAAGAGGATAACAATTTTTTCTTTCGATTCCCAGAAAAATGTTAAATGATTTTTCATTGTGCAAAATTATCTTTAGGATAATTTTCTAAAAGATTTAAAAGTATTTCCAAACAAATTTCGAAAAATATTCTGGGAGTCTTTAAGGCAAATTTTGTTGTCTTTAACAAATTTTAAGAAAAATTCTAAAAATTTTAAAAGACATTTAGAACGTTCAGATATATAAAAATATTTTTAAAATGTTTAATATAATAATTATAAAAATTTGGAGAAAAAATATAGATTTTTTACAATTTTGAAAAAAGAAGCTTTTCATGAATTTGGAAAGTTTTTTAGATAATCAAACAATATTCTCTAGATTATTTGGAAAATTTAAAGTTATTTTCTGGTTTTTTAATCTGCAGAATTTTTTTAAAAAGGCAGTTTAAAAAATTTGCAGGTTTAAAAAAATGAACTAAAATGACAATTAGTCAACAAAATTTAATTAATGGTAATGGATTCATTTATAAAATTTGCTTTTCATCATAACTATATTCATGAAATTTAGCATAAGATTTAAGAGGGAAAGGGAATTTTCATTTAACTTGTTTTAAAATTAAAAATGAACTAAAGTTATTTCAAGCTTAAAATAAACGTTGTTAAAAATGATTTATAAAATCGAGATAATATTTTATTGTTAATTATAACTGGTTTTGGAAAGAAACTTGAGGTGAACTTTTAAAATAAATATTTTACCATTTCAATTGTTTATGTAACAGTAGGTTGTACGGTTTGATGTTTTTTCTCTCACTTTAGGTAAAAGTTGCAACTATTATTCAATCCTAATGCTGTAGGGCTTATTTTATTGCTGAAAAGATTCTCCGAAAATCTCATCAATGAGTTTTTAGACAACAAATTTTATTTAGGGATTATAAAATCGTTATTTGTGTAAACAATAGGTTTTCATGAATAATTTTTTAAAAAATAGAAACTACCAATGAGATTTGCAGAAAATCTTCTAAGGAATAAAATAAGCGATGCAGCATTAGAATTAAATAAGAATTGCAACTTTTACCCACACTGAAAAAGGAAAAAATTTAACTCTAAATTGTTATTGTCAAATAAAGAAAACCCGACATATTTTTTTCAAAAGTTCACCTCGAGTTCTTTTTCAAAATTAGTTATAATTAACATTCGCATAATTTCCTCTATTTTATAAATCACCTTTAAGTAAGTTCATTTTTTGAACTTGAAATAACATATGATAATAATTAATAAGGAAGCACATTATGTTAATTAAAACACATAATTTGTTTATTAAAATATTCGAAAATCCAAAATGAATTTAAATTAACAAATAAAATAAATAGTGTGTTATATATACTATATAATATAATAAAAAATATTATAAAATTTCGACTATTTTCTTTTCGGATATTTAAAAATTACACAATTAATGATATACTTAATTTGATTGCGCATGAATAATGATTTGTTGTGGTTAGTCACCTTGCAATATTTGAATTCTAGGCCAACTGCATAGCTGGCGCCGCCATACGGCGACCGTCAACTCTCATGACAATGTGACATAATGCGTTTCTCATTTTACTAAGGTACTATATTAGGGGTGTTTTCGAGATTCGACTCTGAGCATGCTCTGAGCGTGAAGGGGTGCTCAACTATTCTGTTCTGAATTGCACAATTTTTGGACATGAATGTGTAAGTAAGAATTTTAGTTTGTCGAAAAATGCTTCTGATCATGACAGTTAATTATTTCGACAAAATTAGTTCAAAAAATACTCTTCTTATTTCTCCATGGAGACTGGCAAACACTGAGATCAAATCCTTTTTGACTATAAAAAACCGTCCGGACTAGACGGTCACTTATACGCAGCCTGTATGAAAAAGTAATCTAAATATTATTTTTAACTTTTCGGTGAAAATGCTCGAGAGACATTTCTAGAACGATCCCATAGTACGAAGACGGTTTGCACGTATCCCTTGCACAATAAATTTGCACAATACACAACCATTCCAGATTATTTTCCCCGAAAACTACGGCATATATCACACTCATGAGACTCTTACAATTTCTCAACCAATAAGAACAGATTATTTTTTTTAAACGGTTGAGAACCGCTTCACGCTCCGAGCGCACTCTGGTCGCTACTATCGAAAACACCTTAGATGGGAATATGCAAGCTGCCATTCTGGTTCCCTGCCAAATTCAAAATCGCTAAATTGATATCGAATTTTATACATTTACATGATATAGATTATTTATTTTTAAATTATACTGAAGCATTGTTATCAAAACATAAATTATAAATAAAATTACATGTAATATAATATATGAAATATTTAAATTCGACTACATGATTTTTTAACCCATACATTTGCCAAAAAGTAGCTCTTGCAAAAATTATGATTGCAAACGAAATTTTACTCAGTTTATAAATAGGCTTGCGCTAAAATTATGATCATATGATTTTTTAAATAAATATTAACAAATAATTGAATAATAATAGACTATAGGTCAAACATTTAAACAATACATTTCGCTTAAATATATTTAAAAAATGCTCATATGCAATTTAATTACATGTAAACATAATCTTCAGACCCCCTATATTTGAATTATATTGTGATAGTCATAAATATCAGTAACAATTTTGCATAATCTTGAATTTAAATTCGGTTTCCATTTGTCGCGGGACCTAATTTAATCTAAATTTGAATAAGAAATATACAAGAATTAACTAATTGCAATTTAAACAGTGTTTTAATTTCAAGGAAAAAGCCTTTTTCCATCCCAGTTTCAGGTAAACGTTTCAACGTTTTAAAGCAGAAACGAACTCAAACGGAACTGAAGGGAAGAAAATTATTAAATATTATAATTCAAATTTAGCGGTAATCAACGAACTTCTACGATTCAACGATAGATAGAACTACCAGGCCGGGACGTAACTAAGGTACTATATTAGACAGGAATACAGTCTGTCAAGTTAAAGCGTGGGTGGCTTTACTCGCAGTCGGTAAGGTGTATCGACATGATTTTGGTGTCAAAATATTAAGAAGAACTCCCTCTTTC
>NC_046664.1:23193434-23198998 GCF_010883055.1 Belonocnema kinseyi
GGGAGCTCTTCTTAATATTTTGACACCAAAATCATGTCGATACACCTTACCGACTGCGAGTAAAGCCACCCACGCTTTAACTTGACAGACTGTATGCAACTGCCATGTTTAGAATATAAGAAAAATGGTCTGCTGCACTGCTCGGTTTTGTAAAAATAGAAGCGAGAATGGATTTAAACATTACCTTTTTCCACTAGGGCGAAAAGATAGATTGTCAATGTGGATCATAAATTGTAGACGCGACAAATGGAAACCGAATTTAAATTCAAGATTATGCAAAATTATTACTAATATTTATGAATATCACAATATAATTTAAATATAGGGGGTCTGAAGACTATGTTTACATGTAATTAAATTGTCTATGAGCATTTTTTTGATATATTTAAGCGAAATGATATCCAGAAGAAAGTAAGGTTAGGAACCCGTTTTTCTACAGAACGACGCACATGAACTCACGCAAATAAAAAGGACGTATGATGTGAAATATGAATAGCTATCATAATAAACTCTTGAAAAAGTATTGTATTAATCTTTGACCTATAGTCTATTATTATTTTATTATTTGTTAATATTTATTTAAAAAATAATATGATTGTAATTTTAGCGCACGTCTATTTACAAGCTGAGTAAGATTTCGTTTGCAATCATAATTTTTTCAAGAGCTACTTTTTGGAAAATTTGTGGGTTAAAAAATCATATACTCGAATTTAAATATTTCATATATTATGTTACATGTAATTTTATTAATAGTTTACGTTTTGATAACAATGCCTCAGTATAATTTAAAAATAAATAATCTATATAATGTAAGTGTATATATTTCGATATAATTTTGCGATTTTGAATTTGGCGGGGAACCGGAATGGCAACTTGCATATTCCCATTTAATATAGTACCTTAAGGGCATGTGACACAACTAAATACTGCCCTCTTCAACTTTCCACCGTTTCTATGGCAACCGCGTCCTCCTAGCACATCGTTGGGCAAGGTGGGGCCGGGGCGCACACCGAAAGTTGTTGAATTCCAAACGGAACGTGATTTTCTGTTTTTCGTTCTCGCGTTCGCCTTCGCCACCACTATAGCAATCTTTGCTATAATTGAGTCGGTTGGTTGGCTCTGTACGGCCTGTACGCTAAAAATGATATGAACACTGATTTGCCTAATTATATTCAAATTAAAGAGAGCCTAAATATATTCTATTTATTATTATTCTAAATTTCGAGACAATAAATAAATGTAAAAAAATTCTTTTCGTACTTTAGAATTTTAGTTAAATTTCTAAAATTATTTTTAAAAACTAAACTTAAATTTAAATGAAATTAATTTAAATTAAAAAATTAAATAAAATTAATTGAATTTAAAATTTAAATAAAATTTAGCTAAATTTAACATTCAAATGAAATTTAGGTGAATTTAAGAATTAAATCAAGTTTAGATAAATTAATTTCTCGTCTGGTTTCTTTTCAAAGAGTTTCTTTTCTATTCGTACTTTAAGATTTATTGTAGTGCAATTTTCAGAATTATTTTGTAAAACTAAATTTAAAGATTGAATACAATTTAGATCATTTCAAAAAGTGTATACATGTTAATTAAATTCAAAATTTAAGTAATATTTAGTTGAATATAAGTAAATTTCAGTTAAATTTATAGATGTTGAATGGTGTTAAATGGTGTTAAATTTAAGTACAATTTAGTTCAATAAAAATGAAACTGTCGTTAAATTTTAAATTTGATTGAATTGAATACAGATATATGTGGGTTGTTTCTTGGCTTCAACAATGGAGAGCATTCAAATAAGCTGGAGAAATAAAAAAAAATCCTTATTTTTATAATAATTAGTTAAATTCAACAAAAAAACTCAGGAAAGTAATTAGGACTCATAGTTCTAAAATTTTTGGTTTGAAACTTTTCAGAAGTCGACAATGTCAAAATATAAAAGGAAGCGTTTAAACTTCAGCATAACTATTTTGCATGGAAATACTTTACTATCCCACAATTTTATTTCAAATTAGAAGTATGTTAGCAATTAAATAATTATTCCATTCAAAATCATTCAGTTTCGAAAATTGGATTATAACTTCAAAATCTTTGAAATTAAAAGGTTTCAAATGAGAGAAATTTTGAAATGAAAACAATTAAAATTACAGTGTAATTATTTTCTTTTAGAAGCGTAAGAATAAAATATTAAGTATTAAAAGAAACTAGTTTATAAATTTAAAATTCAAAATTTCAGTATTTGTAAAATTTCGAATATTCTTCGAGTATAACCTGTCAATTCAAATTATTTAATTTTAAACGTTTTAAATGAAATCACTTATGGTTCGGCAATACATTTTTTCAGCTTTAGGATATAAATAATTTAAAGCTGCAATAAGCAGATTTTTCGATGTCAAACCTCGTGAAAAATTGGAGTTAATGTAAAGCCTTTGAAATCGAAAACTTTTTATAAGGAGAAAAATTTTTAATTGAAAGGTTTTAATACATTTTCAATTTAAAACATTCAAATTGAGTAATTTTATAAACAGAAATTTCAAGAATTGTATTATTTGAAATTTTTTCATAGAGCTGATAAATTGAAAATTGAAATGCAGAATTCTAAATGTTTGTATTTGGGTATTATCAGATTTTGGAGGCCATTAATGTAAGCCTAATCAAGTTAGAAGGCTTACAGTTGTCAATTTTACGATATTAAACCCTTATATTCAAAACCGAATTAAATTTCAATGATAAAATTTTTAATTTTTTAAGATTTTATTCTTAAATTCAGAATTTGTTCAATGCTTTACATTTTTAATTTTACACTTTCAAAACTTTTTGTTTAATTTGAGTTATCGAGAAAAAATATTACATTTTAGTAGGCACGACTTTTTTTTGCGTAAAAAAATTAATTTAGGAAATACCCCGCGTGCCAAGGTGAAAAATCCGTCGAGAGGGAAAAATGGGTTAAGCCAAATCTGCTGTTGCGTAAAGAAACTCACTATCTTCGTTTTGACGTGAGTCTTCTTTACGTATACGCTGCAACGCGAAAATGACACTTGCGTCAAACTTTAGAGAGTAACTTTTTTCTCCAAGATGGCAGAAATAATCACGGCTTATCACATTGAAAAAAATTATTTGATAACAAAATTTCGTCATTTATTTATTACATGAAAACATTTGTTTTGGTTTACAAGATTTAAGAAGTAAGAAAAAAATCTTGATTGGAATATATTGATTTTTGAAGAACAAGAAGCTTTAAGCATTACAACGCTAGGCGTAAATAATATGAACATATCTTCCTTTTTAATTTAATAAACTCAATATTAAAATGGAAGTTTTAATATTGTTAGAAATAAATATTCACTTTAACTTCAAGTACCTAGATGACAGTTTTGACTTGTTATGTTCATTGTAATTTTTACATGATGTCTAATTGTCTACTGTGTTATGAATTGCAGTTAGAAGAAAGTTGTAAATAATACAATAGAGCGGAATTAAACTTCGGTTTTCAATCAAGATCGTTGATAAGGAGTACACAATTTTTGAAAAAATAAGTCTGACAAAAAAGTGCCAGATCATGTAGTTTTTGGTTCGATTCATAATTTTATTAAAATATGAAATTCCTCCCTAATTTCTTTTTAATTATGCAAGAAATAAACATTGTTAACATCTTTTTCAAATAAAAAGTGGAGTTTTTTGCATGATCGTTGTTATTTTTCTTATAAAACCTTTTTTGTTAATGAGGTCATTAATTTATAATGCATAAGCCTTTAAAATTTTATAAAAGAAACTAAAAAATTATCAAATATTTAAATTATTAGAAAATAAATTTATTTACGAACAAATTTGAAAAAAGCAAGTTTTTTATTAAAGGAAAGAATTTAAAATAATTATTTTAGCAAAATGAAAAATTTGTAATGGAATTAAATATGCAAACAGTTAAACAAGTAAATGCAAACAAAAGCTTAATCGACCAGCTGGAAAGTATAGCTTCCTATACATGACCGGTAGAGCACATTTTAAAGTTTCAACTTATTTTTCTCAATAATTACAAAATAAAGGAGATACTTAAAGGAAACTAAACAAAAAACTAAGGAAATGAAATATATTTATTAAAAATAAAATAAAATAAATACAGCGTCAAATTCTTTTAAAAAATATAGACTATTGAAGTACATAATAGTTCTGTGAATTTATAGCATTGGTTTATATTATTTTTCATGGTTGCGGTTTAAAAATGTAATTAGCTCATATATTAAAACATCAAAAAGACGAAAATTATGGCAATTTTTATGTCAAGTTTTAGTATTAAATGATAATAAAAAAAAAATTAAGCAAACTTACATTTTTTCTTAAAGTTAGATTTCTGGAGCAGGGAAAATGTCATTTTGTAAGATTGAGTTACTTCTTATTTTAATTTGAAAAAATGGTTCATATTTATAACATGGCCTTAGCTAAACTGTAACTTTCGAAAATGTTTCTTACACTTTACAGCTGTTAAAAAACTCACATACCACTTAATTCACTAATATTTTAAAAATGCAACATTTCAGAAGACATATTCAACCACAATTCTGGTTGATTTAACCAGACAGCTTTTTTAGTTCATTTAAATTTAAATAAAACTTAACTGTATCTTCAAATTCACTTTTCTACTAATTTCCAAAAAGATTATGATTTAAATAAAAAATAAACTTTTTAATTCAAATTTGTTATTACTGTTTTATACTAACATCTTTGCTACATTTTGGGCATAATTTTGATTTCAAAAAGTCTTTAGAGTTTTCGAATTCCTTCAAGACCTTTTCTACTCAATTAAAATTATTTTTTCATTCAATTATAAAGTAAAATTAGATTATTACCATTTTGGATTTCAAACACACTATAATTTGGCGCGGCCGAATATGTAGCTGCCTGTCGCGCCTCTAGAAACATGTGGCGGAACCAATCGGTACATGTCGCGCCTCTACAAGTATGTGGCCGAACTAGAAGCAATATATATATATATATATATATATATATATATGCAGGACCACAAACTTGCCTGCCGCGCTCACTACCGGTATGTAGTGCAACTAATCTCATGCCGTATCTAGGACCTAATATCTTTGATTTCAACTATCAATTCCATCGGCATCAGCCGGTAAAGTTGTACACGAAAATACGAACCCTGGCGGCCACTAGACGAGGCTCTAGAGAGTTCGTATTTTCGTATACAACGTTACCGGCTAACGCCTTTGGAATTGATAGTTGAAATATTTTTTTTACATCTTTTATTATTAAGCTTTGTACTTTAACATAGTTTTCTTTCGGCTCTTGCATTTCTCAAAGTTTGAAACCGATCTTTTATGCATAAAAAAAGTTCGAATGTTCAAAAAATGTCGAGGTTCAGAAAAAAGATAAAATAATTTTCAGTGAAGTTCCTACCAAAATGCAGTACCTAAACGTACTTTATTGTACTTGTGACGTAGGGCTAAAGGCTACTTAGTAAATGCATACGCCATCTAGCGGCTTTAAGCATACATGCTCAAGTCAAATAGGGACTTACGTTACCGGTAATATTTAAAAATTCTAAAAGCGCT
>NC_046664.1:23199098-23222325 GCF_010883055.1 Belonocnema kinseyi
CGAAAACAGTAAAATGAAAACACAATGAATAAATTAAATAAATAAAACGTAAATTGGAAAAGAAAGCAAAAGAGGACCCCATAATCATAAATACTTATGTTCACAAGGACACTTTATGCCTAAATAAAAGAAAAACCTTTTACCAAAAATAGAAAATGCATTAAAATCAAATTCCCACGAAATAAACTTCCAGATGTTTGAAAACTATGAAGCCAAATTCCCAAAGTGGTAAATTGCCTCTTTCCTTTCCTTTTTTTTTGATCTCTTTAAGTAAACACTTAAAGAAATCTAAATCACAGGACTTCTGGAGATATTAAGATACAAGCACGTAAAGTTGAAAAGACCATTTTCCCAAGACCCTAAGCTATAAAACGTAACTTGAACCTCCTTTTATGGCATTTTTTATGAAGGCTCCAGGCCCTTTCTCATAAACCGAAGGAACAAAAAAAAAGGGTCCTATTGTCTACAAAACACATGTAATCAACAGCAGAAAATCGAGTCACCAGATAACACCCCAGTGCTCATATTCCAATATTTATGACTTAGGGAACGTCTCCACTTACGCCCCAACAAATCGACATCTGAAAGCCAAATGTCAAACCAAAATTGACATGCCCAATTGCCCTTTTAAAATCACTTAACAAAGGGTGGTCCAAATAAGATTTTTATCGTTTTTCCTGGAAACTCTTCTTTTCTACACTATTATCCCCTCCCATACATAACCCTTTTTAAACCGGTTTTCTTGCGTAATAAGAGCGTGGGCAAACTTTCCTTCCTAAATTGCGATTGGCTTAGTTCTTTACTAAATTCAATTTTATGACCCATGATAGGCTAGCCCAATTTTTCCTAGGCGTGGCCTAGCCATATAAAACCAGCTCCGCGCCGTTTTTTAGTTAGATCTAGATTTTTCTCTCGAACAAAAATCGATTTCGGACCTCCGCAAAAATCATTTTGCGAGTTTAAACTCGCATTTCCATATTTTTACCATTATTATTGTGATCTTTAAAACTAGATATCGAGAATATAAAAAGAGACAAATAATAAAATAATAAAACTAATTTCGGTTTGTCGTTTAAACATTATGAGTGTGTGACTCAAAATATGGATAACATGTGAAATTGTGATTCGTCGAAATTTATTTCATTACAACCTAACTTGTGCAAGCTAAATACAACCAGTGTTCCCAAAAGTGAAATTAACAAGTGTTTTATTCGTGTGAACCCTTTGTTTTTCCTTTGTATTTATTTCCAGGGGAACAACTTATGTTCTAAGACAGCAACGAACTCGAATAGTGAACAATATAGAAAAGGAATTAACAACATTTTAAATTTACCGCGACATAGATAACGTTAAATTCTTCCTTATCGACTATCAAAACTAAATTATAAATTGTCGACATCCGAGTTGGACGTCACATACTCTAATACATTTTCCAAAGTTTCAGCTAAATATTTTATTTACAAAAAAAGTTCTTAGGTTCAAAAAAAGATTCAGTGAACCAAAGATATTTTTGAGTGAACTCATAAAGTGAGGGCGGTAATATAGATATTTAGCTGTGTCACATGCCCTTAACGTAACAACAAAGATTTTCCACAGTCCTCCAGAAAAGAGACATGAGGCTACTTTCAAGATTGAAGAATTTCTCACTTAAAAATCATTTAAAAATGATAAGAATGCTTTAATATTTGAAAACATTTAATCAGGCCTAAATTCTTTCGCCCAGTAGCTTTTTTGTTTAAAAACATTTTGAATCAGTCATTATTCTGACAACCGGAAGTTACTACAGATCTCAATTTTCGAAACGACACGAAAATTGACGGAGATCAACGAACGAAGACGGGATATTCGGAAAGAAGAGAAGATTTCTGTTCGGTTTAGTGACAATTTAAAAGACCTTTAAACAAAAGCACTTTATAAAATATAGTAAAAAATGGGTTTGCTGCGGTTAGTACCTTATCTGAAAAAGAAAGAAGTGGACTTGTCACGGTATTTGCATGCGATGATTTCTCTTCGCGAATCTGTGCATAAAGTGAGGTTATGTTTACAGATTTGCGCTCAAGACAACCGTAGCTGGTGGTTTGGTTTATTTCACAATCCAGGAAGGCCTCTGGTCAAAGCCAGAAGAAAGTGTGAAAATCTATGGAAAAATCTACAATAAAGTTGCACCTTTTGTGAAAGAAAATGTGCCAAAAGGGGTTATAAACGAGGTAAAAAATTGCATTTTTGACAGTTTCTTCCCGGTTAGTCTTGATGAAATTTATTATTTTTTAAAAATTTAATTTCTTTGGTAGAAAATTTAAATATTTTGTTGAAATTTCGTTTTTATCAGTAAATATTTTGTCTTTTATTAAAAATTTAACTATTGGATTCTTTTTCGAAAATTTATTTTTCTTAGTCAAGCATTCATGTATTTCCTGAAAATAATTTTCTTTGATTAAAAATGTAAATATTTTGTTGAAAGTTTGTTTTTATCAGTAGAAAATATATATTTTTTTAATTAAAAATTTCATTCTTTTTCTAAATTTATTTTTCTTAGTCAAAAATTTAAGTATTTTTTTGAAAATTATTTTATTTGGTTACAAATTTAACTATTTTATTCAAAATTATATTTTTTTATTAAGAATTAATTTTTTAACTGAAAATATAACTTCCATTTTTAGTTGAAAATTCGTCTTTTCCGTAGAAAATTAATCTTCTTGGTCGAAAATTCGTCTTTTTCATGAAGAATTCAATTATTTGGTTCAAAGTTGAAATTTTCAATAAAAAATTCATTATTTTAAAGTTAAAAATGCATTTCTTTGCTTAAAAATTTAATTATTTTGTTGAAAGTGCGTTTTTATCAGTAGAAAATATTTTGTTTTAAATTAAAAATTTAACTAATACATTCTTGTTTAAAACATTATTTTTCTTAGTCAAAAATTCATGCATTTTCGTGAAATTTATTTTCTTGGCTTACAAATTTAACTAATTTGTTAAAGGTTCGCTTTTATCGGTTCAAAGTACATTTTTTTAACTAAACATTTACCTATTCCATTCTTCATTAAAATTTATTTTTCTTAGTCAAACATTGATTTATTTTCTTGAAAATTATTTATAATATTTATATTCATAAATTTTAGTTGAAAATTAACATTTTCAATCAAAAATTCATTGATTTAAATTTAAAATGCATTTCTTTGCTGAAAAATTTAAGTATTTTGTTAAAAATTATTATAATTTTTTTCTTCATTAAGAATTAATTTTTTAGCTGAAAATATATCTACCATTTTTAGTTGAAAATTGTTCATTTTCAGTTGAAAATTAATTATTTTAAAGTTAAAAATGCATCTTTGCTTAAAAATTTAAATATTTTGTTGAAATTTTGTTTTTATCGGTTTATATATTTTTTTTATTATTAAAGATTTAACTATTCCATTCTTGTTTGAAAATTTATTTTTCTTAAACAAACATTTATGCATTTTCGTAAAAATTATTTTCATCGCTTAAAAATTTAATTATTTGGTTAAAAGTTAGTTTTTATCACTTCAAAATATATTTTTTTAGTTAAAAATTTAACTATTCTATTCTTCTTTAAAATTTATTTTTCTTAGTCAAACATTTATTTATTTTCTTGAAAATTAATTTCTTTTGTTAAAAATTTAATTGTTTTGTTCAAATTTGAAATTTTCAATAAAAAATTCATTATTTAAAAGTTAAAAATGCATTTCTTTGCTTAAAAATTTTAATATTTTCTTAAAATTTCGTTTTTATCAGTTGAAATTTTTTTATTTTATTTTATAAAACTTTAACTAGTATATTCGTGTTTGAAAATTTATTTTTTTTAGTCAGACATTCGTGCATTTTTTAGTTAAAAATGTAACTATTCCATTCTTTTTTTAAATTTATTTTTCTTAGTCAAACATTTATTTATTTTCTCTGGTTAAAAATTTAACTATTTTGTTGAAAATTGTATTTTCTTTTTTTGTTAAAAACTAATTTTTTAACTGAAAATATAACTTCCATTTTTAACATAAAAATTTTTTGTTTTTAGCTGAAAACTCATGTATTTTGTTGAAAGTTCGTTTTTTTTTTGGTAGAAAATTAATCTTCTTGGTTGGAAATATATTTTTTTTATCAAAGATTCCTCATATTAGTTGAATATTCATTTCCTTCGTTAAAAATTCAACTATTTTGTTTAAAAATTTGTTGCAAAATGACATTTTGAGTTGAAAATTTATCTTTTTTTCGTAAAAAATTATCTTCCTGGTTGAAAATTCGCCTTTTTGATTCAGAATTTAACTATTTGGTTTAAAATTGAAATTTTTAATTCAAAATTCATTATTTTAAAATTAAAAATGGATTCCTTTGTTTGCAAATTTGATTATTTTGTTGAAAGTGCGTTTTCATCAGCAGAAAATGTTTTTATTTATTTTTATTGCTAAAAATGGAATTATTCCATAATTTAAAATTTATTTTTCTTAGTCAAACATTTATGGTGAAAAATTAATCTTTTTGGTTGAAACTTTATTTCTTTGCTTAAAAATTTAAATATTTTGTTAAAATTTCGTTTTTATCAGTTGCAATTTTTAGTAATTTTTTTATTAAAAATTTAACTATTTTGTTCAAAATTATATATTTTTTTTATTAAGAATTAATTTTTGAACTAATATAATTTCCATTTTTAGTTGAAAATTGTTCACTGTAGTTGAAAATTCATTATTTTAAAGTTAAAAATGTATTTCCTTGCTTAAAAATTTAAGTATTTTGTTGAAAATTTATCTTTCGTGGTAGAATATTATATCAGTTTGAAATATATTTTTTTAATTAAAAATTTAACTATTCCATTCTTCTTAAAAATTTTTTTTTAGTTAACCCTTTATTCATTTTCTTGAAAATTATTTTCTTTACTTAAAAATTTAAGTATTTGTTGAAAATTGTATTTTGTTGTTGTTAAAAATTAAGATTTTAACTGAAAATATAACTTCCATTTTTAAGTTCAAAATGTTTTTTTTTTTAGTTGAAAATTCGACTTTTTGGTAGAAAATTAATCTTTGTTGATGCGAAATTAATTTTTTTATCAAAGATTCCTCATATTAGTTGAATATTCATTTTCTTGGTTAAAAATTAAACTATTTTGTTGAAAAAATCTTTTTTTATGGTTAAAAAACATTTTTTTATATATAAATATAACTACTTCATTTTGAGTTGAAAATTCATGTTTCGTAGTAGAATATTAATCTCCTTGGTGAATAATTAATCCTTTTGGTTGAAACTTTATTTCTTTGCTTACAAATTTAAATATTTGGTTGAAATTTCGTTTTTATCAGTTGAAATTTTATATTTTTGTAATAAAAATTGAACTATTCCATTATTGTTTAAAAGTTTATTTTTTTTTTAGTCAAACATTCGTGTATTTTCGTGAAAATTATTTTTTTTGCTTGGAAATTTAAGTATGTTGTTGAAAGTTCCTTTTTTATCAATTGAAAATAAATTTTTTTAACTAAAAATGTAACTATTACATTCTTGTTTGAAAATCTATTTTCCTTAGTCAAACATTCATAAATTTTGATTAGTCTGTGGAAACCGTGAAAATTCGAAATATTTGTTGAATATGTTTGAACTTTTGATAGTATAAAAATTGGTTAGATTCCAGACCTGCCGAGTACAACCGATATTTCCGATGTTTTGAGAAACTCCTGGAATAAGGGTGTGATGACCAGCATGAAATTTATTTATGAACTGCCTACACACACTTCGAATGGAGTCAATAAGATTTTAGAGATTCCAGCAATTAAGGAGGCTTTCGGGAGTGTGAAGAGTGACTCAGTCACTAATAAAACACAGTAGTGTTTACGGTCTGATTTCGAATTGTTAGCGATATTGCTCTGTAGATTATTTATGTGTGTAAATAAATTCTAGTTGTTTAAAAAATTATTTATTTGTTATTGTCTTTACAAAAGGTTTCAATTTTATTCAGAATATTCAAGGATTTAAGGGATATCAGCGAATTTCAGGGATTTAAGAGAATTTCGAATATTCAAGGATTTCAGATAATTCCAAATATTCTAGGATTTCATAGAATTCTAAATATTCAAGGATTTCTGAGAATTACAAATATTACAGGATTTCAGTGACTACAAAGAATTTCAGGGCCTTCAGAGAATTCGGAAAATTCAAGGATTTCATAGAATTCTGAATATACAAGGATTTCTGAGAATTCTGAATATACAAGGATTTCTGAGAATAACAAATATACAAGGATTTCTGAGAATAACAAATATTGAAGGATTTCAGGGACTTCAAATAATTTCAGGGGTTTCAGAGAATTCCAAATGTTCATGGATTTCCGAGAATTCCGAATACTCAAGGATTTATGAGAATTTTAAATATTATAGGATTGCATTGAATTTCGAATATTCAAGGATTTATGAGAGTTGCAAATATTATAGGATTGCAGAGATATTACAGAATTCCGAATATTCCAGGATTTCTAAGAATTTCAGGCGTTTCAGCGAATTCAGAAAATTCAAGGATTTCAGAGAATTCCGAATATTCAGGGATTTCATAGAATTCCAAATATCCGAATATTCAAGGTTTGCGGAGAATTCCGAATATTTAAGGATTTATGAGAGTTGCAAATATTATAGGGTTGCAGAGATATTAAAGAATTTCAGAGAATTCCGAATATTCAAGTATTTAAGAAGATTCAAAATATTTAGGGATTTTATAGAATTCCGAAAGTTTAGGAATTTTAGGGGTTTCAGAGAATTCCGAATATTCCAGGATTTCAGAGAATTCCAAATATTGAAGGATATCTGAGAATTGCAAATATTACAGGATTTTAAATAGTTTTTAAAGAATTCCGAATATTCAAGGATCTTTGTGAATTTTAAATATTCCAGGATTACAAAGATATTAAGGGATTTCAAAAAATTCCGAAAATTCAAGGATTTCAGAAAATTCCTGGGAATTCCAAATATTCAAAGATATTAAAGAATTTCGACTATTCAAAAATTTATAAGAATTCAAGAATTTATAAAAATTCTAAATATTCTAGGATTTCATAGAATTTGGAACATTTAAGGATTTCAAAGAATTTGAAATATTCCTTGATTTCAAAGAATTTCAGAGAATTCTGAACATTCAAGAATTTCAGAGAATTCCGATTATTCAAAAATATCAGCGAATTTATAAAAGTTCCGAATATTGAAGGATTTCCGAATGCTCTGAATATTCTAGGATTTTAGTGATTTCGTAGAAAGCCGAATATTCAAGGATTTATGAGAATTCCAAATATTTCAGGGATATTAAAAAATTTCAGAGAATTCTAAATATTCAAGGTTTTCTGAGAATTCCAAAGATCTGAGAGAATTCCGAATATTCAAGGATTTCTGAGAATTTGAAATATTCCAGCATTTCATAGAATTCGGAATATTCCAGGATTTCAGAGAATTTCGAATATTTAAGGATTTCAAAGAATTTCAGAGATTTGAGAGAATACCGAAAAATTTTAGGATTTCAGAAGTGTCCGAGAATTTAAGGATTTCTGAGAATTCCAAATATTGCAGCATTTCATATAATTAAAAATATTCCAGGATTTTAGAGATTTCAAAGTCACGGATTTCAGATAATTCCGAATATACCAGAATTCCAAATATTACAGAATTTCAAAGAATTCCGAATATTCATATATTTCTGAGAATTCAGGGACTTCCGAGAATTTCAAATATTTCAGGATTTCCGATAATTCTGAATATTCAAGGAGTTCTGAGAATTCCAAATAATCCAGCATTTCATAGAATTTGGAATATTCCAGGATTTCAGAGGATATCGATTATTCAGGAATTTCAGAGATTTTAGAGAATACCGAATAATTTTAGGATTTTAGAGGATTCCGAATATTTAAGGATTTCTGAGAATTTCAAATATTGCAGCATTTCATACAATTCGAAATATTCCAGCATTTCAGGGATTTTAAAGTATTTAACGGATTTCAGAGAAACCCGAATATTCAAAGATTTCTGAGAATTCGGGGATTTCAGAGAATTCCAAATATTTCAGGATTTCCGAGAATTGCAAATATTCAATGATTTCAGAGAATTCCGAATATTCAACTACATGAGCGAATTTAAAAGAGTTTTGAATATTCAAGCATTTCCGAGAATTCCGAATATTCTAGGATTTCATAGAATTCTGAATATTCAAGGATTTCTGAGAATTAGAAATATTACAGGATTTCAGGGAGTAGAAAAATAATTTTCTTGATTAAAAATACATCTTTTTCTTAGAAAATTGAACTATTTCGAAGTTAAACTCAAAATTGAATTATTCAATTTTTGGATTCAAGCTGATCTTTGTTAAAAATTCAACTATTTGGTTAAGCACACATATATTTCGTTATCATTCGTCATTTTTTGTAGAAATGTTGTTTTGAAAAATCTTTTCTGTTTTAGTTAAAAATAAAATTTTTTAACTAAAACTTTAACTATTACCTTTTTGTTTAAAATCTTATATTTTCTGTTGAAAATTCAACAATTTCAATTTTTTAACTAAAAATTTGACTATTCTATTTTTGGTTGTGGGCTGATATTTTTGATTTAAAAATTCAACTATTTGTTTGCAAATTAAGCACTTATCTGAAAATTCAATTACAAGGTAAAAAGTTTGGCTTATATTTCGTTGAAAATCCTTTGTTGAAGACTTATCATTTTAGTTTAAAATTCATATCTTTGCTCCAAAACTGAATTATTTAGTTGAAAATGCATTTTTTATTTCGGTTAAAAATTAACTGTGTTATCTGAAAAGTTCATTATTCCGTTTTTGGTTGCAAATTAATTTTTTTTTGTTTTGGGAATTCAGCCTCGACCAAAAAAGATTTAAATTTTAAACCAAATGGTTGTAATTTTAATGAAAAACCTATGAATTTTCTGCCAAATGAAAAAAATTTTTAAATTTTGCTTCGAAATTATTTTAAACATTTAAACATTATTTGTCGAAAATTTGAGAAATTACTTGAAATGTTTTAAAATCTTTATAAATATTTTCTTCAAATAAATTTTTCAAAATAATCAATTTAAATTTTTCCTGGAATCTGAACAGAAAAATGTTATAATATTAAAACTTTTTAAAATTCTTAAAAAGCTTCGTAATTTTATTTTGAAATCGTCGAAAATAAGCTTTTTGTTACAAACATTTTGAAATGTTCTCAAAATTTTGAAAACTGTGCAGTAGCTTTTGAAATAATTCAAAGTTTCCCTCAACAGTTTTGAATTTTGAAAAAATAAAAAAATATTTGTAATTAAAAATTATTGTTTTATCAATAATATTTAGAAGCATTCAGAAATAAATTTTATCATCTTGATGGATAGATTCAACAAAAGACATAAAAATGTTGCCAAATAGTTAAATTTTCAACCAAAAATGGCATAGTTAAATTTTAGGTGAAAAAAAAATCAATTTGAATAAAAAAAATTCTTAAAAGTTCAACTGTTTTGGAAGAAAGTTGAACTATTTAGGTGAAAAATAGCTTTTTTTTGTAAAAAATTCGTCTTTTTGGCTTGAAAATTGAAGAATTCAGTGGAGTTTATTTTCTTTCTCCCTCATTTGTTGATTGTGAATTCTCTTTTGTTAAAGCTCCTTCGCTAATATGCATTTGTATTGAAACAAATGTATTTTCATTTTATTATTTTTATAATTAAAAACAAATTGCGCATCCGATTAAAAAAAAATTATTGATGAAAAAAAATGACGAATTTTTAAGAAAATGCATGAATTTTTAAATAAATAGTTGAATCTTTAGCTAAAAAAGATCAGCTTACTACCAAAAATGGAATAGTTAAATTGTCAGTTAGAAAAATTGATGTTAAACAAAGAAAAAATGAATTTTTATCCAAATCGTTAAAATTTAAACAAAAAAAGATAAATTTTCACTCAAAACTGGAATATTTAAATGTTCATTTGAAAAAAATAATTTTAAACAAAAAAATGAATTTTAAACGAAGTATAATTTAAACTTTTAACTAAGTTATTAAATTTTCATATAAAAGATATTAATTCTGTGAAAAAAGTAGAATTTCTAACAAAAGCATGAATTTCCAACCAAATAGTTAAATTTTCAGTTAAATAAATAAATTTTCTACAAACAGAACAAAATAAACGAATTTTCATCAATATAAATCAATTGAATCTTAACAGAACATGTTATTATCTTAAATTTCTCAAAAACCTTAAAAGCTTCGTAATTTTATTTAAAAATTTCTTTAAATCTTCACATTGTTCAAAAATTTTGAAATCTGTGTACTTACTGTGAATTTTTTTTACCAGAAAATTTTTTACCAGTGAATTACCAAAATAATCACAAACATTTACAATTAAAATTTTCTCTTTTATCAATAATGTTAAGAAATATTCAAAAACAAATTTTATCATAAACGAATCTCACGTATTTCGAAATTTTGATTCACTACATTAATTGGACAGAAAATTCATTACAGAATTGGAAACTTTCCGAATAATGAAATTCCTGAACAATAAAATTTCCAAACAATTATATTCCCGAATTGAAAAATTCCCGAATAACAAATTTTCCAAGTAATAATTTTCCCGAACAATAAAATTCCTTAATAGTTTATGATATTACCGAATTTGAAAATTCCCGCATAATAAAAATTCCAGTTAATGAGATTCCCGAATTAGAAAATTTACGAATAATAAAATTCCCGAATTAAAAAATTCCTAAATAATAAAATTCTGAAATAATAAGATTCCCGAATTAGAAAATCGCCTAATAATAGAATTCCCGAATTAAAATATTCCGGAATAATACAATATTCCCGAACAGTTCATAATATTACCGAATAATGAAATTTCCGAATAATAAAATTTCGGATTTAAAAAATTAGCGAATCTCTGGGATAATTGAAAAATCGCGAAATATTAAATTTTCAACACTGCTGAATTCCCGACTAATAAAATTTCCAAATAATAAAATTTCCGAATTAAAAAATTTCTGAATAATTAAATTCCTCGATAATAAAATTCCTGAATAATAAAATTCCCGAGCAGTTTATAATATTACCGAATCGAAAAAATCTGGAATAATAAAATTCCTGACTGAAAATTGCCGAATTATTAAATATACGAATTAGAAAGTTACCGGATATAAACAATAAAAATTAATAACAATAATAATTTTAGAAACTCTAAACGTTAAAAATAATTTTTCAACAAAATATTCGATTGTGGTATTTTAAATAAATAATATTTAAATAAATTGAGTTGTTTAAATGCAAGAGTTTTGTAATTCGGAAATTTTCGAGTTCGGATATTTTATAATTCGGCAATTTTCTGTCGGAGAATTTATTATTTGGGAATTATCAAATTCGGTAATATTATAAACTGTTCGGGAATTTTATTATTCTGAAATTTTACTATTCGAAATTTGTCCAATTCGTGAATTTTATTATTTGCAAATATTCCAATTTTGGAATTTAAGAGTTTTGGGAATTTTATTTTTCAGTATTTTTAAGTCATCCCGCAAAAAATTTCCGAATTCTAAATTATCAAAACCATAAAATTCATGAAATAAAAAAATTAAATTTTTTTATTTGTCAAATTAATTAAATTATGGCAATTAAAATTATGTTACAGTTAAAAAAGTATTTATAAAAAATGTATAATTGTTTATATTTGGGAATTTCAAACAGTGGGAATTCAGCAGTGTTGAAAATGTTATTTTCCGGGATATTTTTCAATGCGGGAATTTTATTATTCGAAAATTTTACTATTCGAAATTTGTCCAATTCCTGAATTTTATTATTTGCAAATATTCCAATTTTGGAATTTAAGAGTTTTTGGAATTTTATTTTTCAGTATTTTTAAGTCATCCCGCAAAAATTTCCGAATTCTACATTATCAAAACCATAGAATTCATGAAATAAAAAAAATTAAATTTTTTTATTTGCAAAATTAATTAAATTATGGCAATTAAAATTATGTTACAGTTAAAAAAGTATTTATAAAAAATGTATAATTGTTTATATTTGGGAATTTCAAACAGTGGGAATTCAGCAGTGTTGAAAATGTTATTTTCCGGGATATTTTTCAATGCGGGAATTTTATTATTCGGAAATTTTCCAACTAGAGAATTTCATAAAATAGGAATTTTTTATGCGGTAATTTGACTAATTAAGCGGAATATTTGAAAATATTACGCTTCGGATATTTGATAAAATCCCCAATTTTCTGTCGGGAAGTTTCAAATTCGGTAATATTATAAACTGCCAAGAATTTTCTTATTCGTTAATATGATAAACTGTTCGGGGACTTTATTATTCTGAAATTTTCCCAACCGGGATTTTATGATTCGAAAATTTTATTATTTGGGAATTTTATTATTCGGGAATTCAGCAGTGTTGAAAATTTAATTTTTCGCGATATTTCAATTATCTCAGAGAAAATGGCCGAATTATAAAATTTTCAATCTGGAAAATTCTTGAATTTATATCATTAGACTTTTGTAATTAAATTAATCAAATTATTACAATTAAAATTATATTTCAGTTAAAATTTGTTGTTAATCATAAACAAATTTTTAATTTTTTATATTCGGAAAATTTTTGTTGGGAATTTTTCAATTCCGTAATATTATAAGCTTGTCGGGAATTTCATTAATATTCGAGAATTTTCCAATTCGGGAATTTTATTATTCAGAAGTCTTATTATTCGTAAATTTTCGAATTCGGGAATTTTATTATCTTGGAATTTTCCAACTCGAGAATTTTATAATTTAAGAATTTTATTATTCGGGAATTTTATTATTCCGAATTTTTTCAAATCGGAAATTTCACAATTTTGAAATTTTGTTATTCGAGAATTTTCCATTTCCGAAATTCTATTATTCGCAAATCTGATTGTATGGGGATTTTGTTATTCGGGAATTTAACAGTCGGCGGAATTTTATTTTTCGAGAAGTCGTTCCAGAGAAAATTGTTGAATTATAAAATGTATCCAAGCTGGAAAATTTCAGCAATTTTAAATTTTTTCCATTATCAAATTAATTTCCAACTCGAGGACTTATATTATTCGGAAATTTTCCAAATCGGGAATTTTAAAATTCTGAAATTTTCCCATCCACGAATTTTATTATTTGGAAATATTCCAATTTTCGAATTGAATTGTGTTGAGAATTTCGTTTTTTGGGATTTTTCAGTCGTCCTGTAGAAAATTGCGAAATTATAAAATTTATCCAAACTAGAAAATTCCCGAATTTTAACAATTAAATTTTTGCATTAATTAAATTAATTTCCAACTTGGGAATTTTATTATTCGAAAATTTTCCAATTCGAGAATTTAATTATTCGGAAACTGTATTATTTGGGAATTTTCCAATTTGGGAATATAAAAGTATCGGGAATTTCATTTTCGAAGATTTTGCAGCCTTCCTGCAGAAAATTATCGAATTATTCGGAAATTTTCCAATTCGGGAATTTTATAATTCTGACATTTTTCAATTCGGGAATTTTAAAATTCTGAAATTTTCCCATCCACGAATTTTATTATTCGGAAATATTCCAATTTTCGAATTGAATTGTATTGAGAATTTCGTTTTTTGGGATTTTTCAGTCGTCCTGTAGAAAATTGCGAAATTATAAAATTTATCCAAACTAGAAAATTCCCGAATTTAAACAAATAATTTTTTCCATTTATCCAATTAATTTCCAACTCGGGAATTCTATTATTCATAAATTTTCCAACACATAAATGTTATTATTCGGAAATTTTCCAATTCGAGAATTTTATGATTCTGGAATTTTTCAACTAAAAAATTTTATAATATAGGAATTTTATTGATCGAGAATATTCTATTTCGGAAATTCTATTATTCGGAAATCTCTTTATATAGGAATTTTGTTTTTCGGAAATTTAACAGTAGGGGGAATTTTATTTTTCAAGATTTTTAAGTCGTTCCACAGAAAATTACTGAATTTTAAATTTGATACAAACTAAAAAATTTCCGAATTTCAACAATTTGGGAATTTAACAGCGTCGACAATTTCATTTTCGGGGATTTTTCAGCCGTTCCGCAGAAAATGGCCGATTAATAAAATTTATCCAAACTAGAAAATTCCCGAATTTCAAAGATTAAACATTTTTTTTATTTATTAAATTAATTTCCAATTTCGGAATTTTATTATTCGAAAATTTTCGAATTCAAGAATTTTATTATTCGGGAATTTTCCAATTTGGGAATTAAACTGTGTCGAGAATGTTATTTTTGGGGATTTTTCAGTCTTCCCGCAGAAAATTGCGAAATTATTAAATTTATCTAAACTAGAAATTTTCCGAATTCAAACAATTACTTTTTCTTGGATTTATCAAATTAATTTCCAGTTCGGGAATTTTATTATTCGAAAATTTTCCAATACGGGAATTTTATTATTCGGAAATTTTCAAATTCGGGCATTTTTTTCGGAAATGTTGTTATTCGGGAATTTTCTAATTAGGGAATCTAACACTGTCGGAAATTCTTTATTGGGGGGATTTTTCATATGTCTCACAAATTATAAAATGTTTACAAACTAGACAATTCTCAAATTTAAACAAATATTTTTTTGTTCATCTATCAAAATAATTCCAATTCGGGAATTTTATTATTCAAAAATTTTCCACTACGGAAATTTTATTATTTAGAAATTTTTCAATTCGGGAATCTTATTATTCCGAAATCTAATAATTCGATAATTTTTCAATTTTGGAATTTTACTGTCTCCAAAAATGTTATTTATCAGGACTTTCCAGTCGTCCAAATTTGAAAAAGATTTAAACCCGTTCTCTAAAATTCTAATTTTTTTTCTTCTAATTTCGACAGCTTCTATTTGATTATCTCTCTAACTTTCCCGCGCAAAATCAATTTTTACCGCGCAAACAACACAGCGCCCTTTATGAAGGTTTCAGTAAACTAAACCCCCGATCACGTGATCACCATACAGTAGTGCTGAAGACATGGCGGACAAAGACGAAAATGAGAAGACCATCGCCGAAGACTTGGTTGTCACCAAGTATAAAATGGCCGGCGAGATTGTAAACCGTAAGAAAACGTTTTATCGTTGACTACCAATGCCGAAAAACTCAAAACGACCCCTATTCTTTCACGTATCGTCCCAATATCCTTCTGTTTTCCATGTGGCCATATGGAATGTGGCCCGCCAATGCCGGGCCCTCCTACCATGTGGGCTGGCGTGCTCCGATTATAATTCGACTGTTTCACTTCCAAAAAATCCAAAAACCCTCCAAATTATAATTCACCATTATATTTTCCAATTATCTCCTCGCGTTTCATCGCTCAGGATTTCCATTTTTGTGCGCAGGATTGCTTCTTATTTGTATGGACATTCCAGACTGCATGGCTCTCCAATTTTACGATTTGCTCGACAAAATTCTCGTTTTTATTCATACCAATTTCTTGCGCCCTAAAATCTCGTTTTGCGGAATCAATTTCCTTCGGTAATTTTTTTTTGTGGTGAGTAATTGTGATTTCTGGTTTCGGAAGAATATTTTGTTTGTTTCGGTTTATTTGTTTAAAAGTGCTCAAAATTAACTGTTGTTCATCCAGACAAATTTTACGTAAAAAGTTTTTTTTTTAAATAAAATTTTGGATTTATAGGTTAGGTTTCTCGTTTTTGTTGATTTATTTTTTGAGAGTTTCATCTCATTTTCAAGATACAATCAATTTTTGTGAACGCTAATAAATAATTTAGTTGACAAATTTATGAATTTTGTATGATTGCAGGTTATTTTTGATATTTTAATCTTCTTTTTTTTTAATGTTTTGAAAATTTGAGGGTTGTGATACGTTCTAATATTCTGTCATTACGGCTCCTATTGCCACACATACGCTTTTCGTTCTTCACTTTCACTTTTTATTCCTCAATTATTTTCAGTGACTTTTAAAAATGCAAATATCGCTTTAATCAATTTAGTTTTAATTAATTATTTCAGGGAAACCTAATATTTACAGCTATTGAATCAAAATCTTTACCTATTTGTAAATTCTTTTGGTTTCTCTGGAATTCCCTTGAAATCCAATGCATTTTTAATAATTTTTTTTGTAATTTGTTTGAATTATTTAGAATTCATCCTAAATTCCCTTGATTCCTTTTAAATCCTCTCACATTTATTTTTATAACATCTATAGAATATTTTCTTTTTCGAAAATTGTTTTCGCAATTCATTTTAATTTCACCCAAAATTCTTTAGAATCAAAAAAGAATTCTTTGTAATTTTCGTGAATCCTTCTAATTTTACTGACATCAATGGTATATTCTCGATTTTTTTTCAATTTATTTGGAATTAGCCCTAAATTCATTGGAATTGAAAAGAAAATTCTTTTTAAATTATCTTTAATCCTTTTAAATTCACGCAAAATTTACTGAAATAAATGGCATATTTCGAATTTTAAAAAACAATTTTGTGCAATTCGTCTGAATTCTTTAGAATTCACCTTAAATTATTTTGAATTTTCCCCAATTTTTTTAGAATTCGCCCTAAATTCTTTCTAATTCCCTTAAATCCTTGTAAATTCTCTCAAATCTTAATGAAATCTGTGGAATATTTTCGTTTTTGAAATTTGTTTACAAATTATTTGGAATTAGCACTGAATTCTTTCGAATTAATTTGAATCCTTTTTAATTCTCTACAAATTTACTGAAATCAATGGCATTTTTTGGTTTTTAAAAACATTTTTGTGCAATTCGTTTACAATTTTAGAGGTCACCCTAAATTCTAAAGAATTTACACAACATTCTTTTAAATTCCATTGAATCCTTTTAAATCTTTTGAAAGTTTACTCAAATTTATGGAATATATTTATTTTTTTGCAATTTATTCGGAATTTACAAATTAAAAAGAGAATTCTTTTTGAATTTCCTTCAATTCTTTTAAATTCACGCAAAATTTACTGAAATAAATGGCATATTTCGAATTTTGAAAAACAATTTTGTGCAATTCGCCTGAATTCTTTAGAATTCACCTTAAATTATTTTGAATTTTCCCCAAATTTTTTAGAATTCGCCCTAAATTCTTTTTAATTCCCTTAAATCCTTGTAAATTCTCTCAAACCTTAATGAAATCTGAAATATTTTCGTTTTTGAAATTTTTTACAATTTATTTGCAATTAGCACTGAATTCTTTATAATTAATTTGAATTTCCTTAAATTTTTTTTAATTCTCTCAAAATTTACTGAAGTCAATGGCATTTTTTTGGCTTTTAAAACATTTTTGTGCAATTCGTTTGCATTTTTAGAATTCTTTTGAATTCCATTGAGTCCTTTTAAATCCTCTCAAAGTTTACTCAAATTTATGGAATATATATATTTTTTTTTGCAATTTATTCGGAATTCACCCTGAAGTCTTTAGAACCAAAAGAGAATACTTTTCAATTTTCTCGAATCCTTCTAATTTTACTGGCATCAATTAAATATTCTCGATTTTTTTCAATTGATTTGGAATTGACCCTAAATTCATTAGAATTGACAAGATAATTCTTTTGGAATTTCCTTTAATCCTTTTAAATTTACGCGTAATTTACTTAAATCTATGGCTTATTTTGATTTTTTAAAAACACTTTTGTGCAATTTGTTTTAATTTTTCAGAATTCACCTTAAACTATTTAGAATTTTCCCAAAGTTTTTAGAAGTCACCCGAAATTCTTTTGAATTTCCTTATATTCATTTGAATTCCCTTAAATCCTGGTAAATTCTTTCAAATCTTATTGAAATCTAAGGATTATATTCGCTTTTGAAATGTGTTTGCATTTTATTTGGAAACAGCACTGGAGTCTTTAGAATGCATGTGAATTCCCTTGAATCCTTTTTAATTCGCTCAAAATTGATTTATTTTACTTAGATGATACTTTTGAATTTCCTTAAATTCTTGTACAGTCACTCAAAATTTACTGAAATCAATGTCATAATTTGAATTTTTTAAAATGATTCTTGTGCAATTCTTTAGAAATAATGAGGATTTTCTTGAATGCTTTAGAATTCTTTAGGATTCACTCTAAATTCTTCTAAATTGACTGAAGCCAATATCATAATTTGGACTTTTAAAATAATTATGAGTACAATTTGTTCGAATTCTTTAGAATTCATCCTAAATTCTTTAGAATTCACCCTAAAATCTTTCGAATTCCCTTGATTCCTTTTTAATCCTATCAAATTTACTTTACTATAATCTATGGAATATTTTCGTTTATGAAGTCTGTTTGCAATTTATTTTGAATTCACCCTGAAGTCTTTAGAACCAAAAGATAATTCTTTTTAATATGCTTGAATCCTCCTAATTTTACTGACATCAATTCGTTAGAATTTAAAAGAGAATTCTTTTTAAATCCCCTTTAATCCTTTTAAATTCACTCAAAATTTAATGAAAACAATGTCATATTTTCAATTTTTAAAAGCATTTTTGTGCAATTCGTTTGAATTCACCTTAAATTATTTTGAATCTTCCTCAAATTCTTTAGAAGTGATCCTTACTTCCTTTGAATTCACTTGAATCCTTCTAAATCCTCTAAAATTGTACTGAAATCTACAAAATATTTTCGTTCTGAAATTTTTTTGTAATTTATTTAAAATTAACACAGAATTGTTTAGAATTCATTTAAATTTTCTTGAATCCTTTAGAATTCACTCAAATTTGACTGAAATCAATGGCATATTTTGGGTTTTTAAAAACATTTTTGTGCATTTCGTTTACATTTTTATAATTCACCCTAAATTCTCTAGAATTTACCCCAGGTTCTATTGAATTTCCTTGAATTCTTTTAAATCTTTCAAATTTTACCAATATCAGTAGAATATTTTCATTTTTGAAATGTTGTTTTGCAATTTATTTGGAATCCATTCTGAAGTTTTTAGAATCAAAAGATAATCCCTTTTAATTCCCTACAAACCCTTTTTAATTCATTTCAATTTTAATTAAATCAAATATACTGCATTTTTGCAATATTTGGATATTGCATATTTTGGATGTTGAAAATAATTTTGGTTTAATTCGTTGGAATTCTTTAAAATTTTCTTTTAATTCTTTATAATTCTCTTGAATTCTTGATGATTCAGCATAAGAAAAAAGAGAATTCTTTTGAACTTCTTTAAATCCTTCTAAATTCTCTTCAAATGTACCGAAATCTAAGGCATAATTTTTATTTTTTAAATAATTTTTGTAGAATATTTTTGAATTTCCTTGAATCTTTCTGAATTCATTTCAGTTTTACTGAAATCAATTATTTATTTTGGATTTTTTAAATAATTGGTAGGAAATTCATTTGAATTTTTTAGAATTTTCTTAAATCCTTTAGACTTATCTTGAATTCTTTTGAATTCTTTAGAAATATCCCTAAATTCGTTTACATTTCCTTAAATCCCCTAAAATTTTACTGAAATCTATGGAATATTTTCGTTTATGATTTTTTTTTTGCAATTCATTTAGAATTCACCCTGAAGACTTTAGAATCAAAAGAGAACTCTTTTTAATCCCCTTGAATTCTTCTAGATTCACTCCAATTTCACTAAAACAATTAAATATTCTCGATTTTTTATAATTTCTTGGAATAAACTCTGCATTTTTTAGAAGTCAAAATTGAAATCTTTAGAATTCAAAGTAGAATTCTTTAGAATTCAAAGTAGAATTCTTTAGAATTCAAAGTAGAATTCTTTAAAACTCAAAAGAGAAAGAATTCTTTTGATCTTTCTTAAATCCTTTTAAATTAACTCAAAATTTACTGAAATCAAAGGCATAATTCAGATTTTTAAAATAATTTCTCTGTAACTCGTTTCAATTCTTTATAATTCTAAAGTCTTACTAATAAAAAAAGAATTCTTTTTAAAATAAATTAAATTTATGGAAAAACGACACAAATTGCAATAAAATGTTTAATATCCAAATTTTATTTTTTCTTAAATGATTTGCCCTCTTTGTAAATTACGAAAAGAAGATAATGAAATATTTTCAATTTTCATAATTACTTGAAATTTTGAATTCCCTTGAATCCTTCTAAATTAACTACATACTTTATGAACTCCATGCATTTTAGAAATATTTTGGAATTGTTTTCAGTTCACTTGATTTTTTTTATTTCGCCTCTAATTCTATTAGAATTTATTTTTGAATTCGCATAACTTTCATCAAATTCTTTTGAATTCCCCTGGATAATTCTAAATTCACTCAAATCGTACTGAAAGCAATGAAATATTTGCGCTTATTTAATTTTTTTGTTTTCAATTCATGTGGAACTTTTTATTCATCCTGAATTCTATAGAATTCACCCGAATTCTTTTGAATTCTTCGATTTTCTTTTAATTGACTACAAACTTAATGAATTCAATGAGTTAAAAAAATTTGAATTTCTTTCAATTCGCGTGAATTTCTTTGATGTTAACCTTGAATCCTTTTCCATTCATCTTGGAATTCGCATGAATTTAATCGAATTCTTTTTAATTCCTTAAATGCATTTTGAATTCATTCTAATGTTACTGAAATCAATGGAATATTTTCATTTCAAATTGTTTTTTTTTTTTTTTTTTTGCAATTGACTGAATTTTCCAATCACGCTGAGTTCTTTAGAATTTTCACAAATTCTTTTAAATTCCCTTGAAGTTTTCCTAGATTCACTCCATAATTAATCAGTTTAACCCATTAACGACCAAAGCTATCAATTTTATAACATGAGTTTGACCGCAAAATTTATGGGTATAAGAAAACAAGAAATAGATAAAAAGTACTGTTCCTTATGTTTTTGGATGAGCTAAATTCGAATCCGTCGTCAAAATTCGAATATTTTGACTTCGAAATTAAATATGGCGGTTTTTGTATACAAAAATAGTGACAAATGTTTGATTTTTTATTTTTATAATTTTTTTTCAGGCATAAAACGCTTTAATATCTTAAAATTTTCGTTAACCATTGGTCCACATAATTCTTAAACTTTAACAAACAATTTTTTATCTATATGGTTTTTCTTCCAAAATGGCGGACAAAATGCAAAAATGTTCCAAAAGCTGGTTTTTTCGATCATCTTTGTTTTTCTCAAAAACTTGAAAGTTTAAAAAAAAGTTCCTTGGAATAAAAATGTCTTGAAATTAACCATCGAACACTATGATTTTTTTTAGACCCTGAAAATCCTTTAAATTCACTAGAATTTTATTTAATTCACTTTATTTATTTTTTTCAATTAACTTACATTTTTTGGTTTAAAAGTGTTCAAAAGTGAACTGTTGTTAATCTAGAAGTTGTTTTTTTATATAAAATTATTGTTAATTTACCGTGAATTATTTTTAATTCGTCTTTGAGTTTTATCGAATTCTGTCAAGTTCCCTCGAATTCTTTTAAATTCACATCATTTTTACTGAAATCAATGGAATATTTTCACTTTTTAAAATTGTTTCAATTCATTAAAATTTATTTGGAACTAACCCTGAATTATTTAGAATTCAAAAAAGAGTTATTTCGAATTCTCCTAAATCCTTCTAAATTCACTTCAATTTTACTCTCTTCAAATTTACCCTCAATTATCTTTAATGCCTTTGAATTTTCCTAAAATCACTTCCAACTCAATGACTTCAAGTAATTTTTTTAATTTTTTCAACATTCACCTTGAATTTTTATTAGTTCATCGAATTGAATTTTTTAAATAGTTTTTTTATGATGTATGTTTTGAATGCCTTTACATTTTTTTAATTTCATCGACACGGTATACTATTTAATCATTCATAATTCGCCCTTAATTCTTTGCAATTCATCTGAATTTTTCTAAGTTCACTCTAAATTTGATGAATTCTAAGAATGTTTTAAATTGTTTTTAAATCATTTGATTTTTTATAAATTTCTTTCCGTATAATTTTTTTAAATTTATTTCAATTCGCCTAAAATATTTAAAAAAAGTTCCTGTTTTAGTTCACTTAAATTCTGTTAAATTTGTTCTGAATTCTATTTACTCCTATTTTACTTTATTGAATGGTAATTTTTGGATTTTATTAAACTTTGTTCACTCTAATTGTTTTAAATTTCTTAAAAATCTCTTGAATTCCCGTGAATTATTCTTGATTTTCGTTTTAATTTTAATGTAATAAATGGAATATTCAGATTTTTAAGAAATTTTGTTCCTTCAAATTCATATAAATTTCATCCAAGTTTATTGAATTCCCTTGAATTCTTCCTAAAATCAATTGTCATTTGAAATAAATAAATAACATTTTCAACTTTTTTACAACTCATTTTAATTAATTTGGAATTCACCTCAAATTCTTTAGAAATTTGTTGAATCTTTTTTAATTCGCTGCAATCCTATTTAAATCAATAGAATATTTATTTGGATTTTTATTTCAGCCGGAATTCACCTTATATATTTTTTTAATTTTCTAGAATTCACCCTGAATTCTCTTGAATTCCGTTGAATCTTCCTAAATTCACTCGTCTTTTACGGAAATCTATGGAATATTTTCATTTTCGTGGCAATTAATTTGAATTAAGTTGGAATTCATCCTAAATTCTTTTTAATTCTTTAGAATTCGCCCTGAATTCTATTTAATTCCTTTAAATTTATTTGCAATAAGTGAGTATATTTAAATTTATAAATAAAAAGTACCTGGAAATGAGAATGAATTTATTTTTTTGTCGGGAATTTGACAAATTTTTAGAGAAAAAAAATCTTTCACTTTAAAAATTTTCGATTTCAGATTTCAATGTTTAAGCGTACATTTTAATTTAAAGAATTTTAAAGTGGTTTTTAAAAAATAGGAAAAAATTGAAATGATTTTTTATTTAAAAAAATAAATTTTAGGATAATGTTTGGAAAGATTTACAAAATTATAAAAAATTGATGTGGAACATTTTAAGAAATTTTTTAAAAATTTGGTTATACTTTTTTTTTTAATTTTAGAAAAAATCTGAATTATTTTTAAATGTGTTTATAATATGTAGATTTTTCAAGATTTTGAAGCATTTTAAGGATTTTTACACTGTTTCAGATTAAAATATTTTAACTTTTAATTTAAGAAGTTTTTAGTTTATTACTAAATACAATCGTTTAATTTTTAATGTTTCTAGCTTAAAATTGTTTGAAATTATATAATTTAAAAATTTTTTAAATTCATTGATTGATTCTTCAGTTTAGAGCATTGAAACCCAATTTCAATTTGGAGACAGAGTGAAAGGAAAATAAAATTAAAAATTGAAATTAAAAAAAATATATCTC
>NC_046664.1:23222425-23224737 GCF_010883055.1 Belonocnema kinseyi
TGACTTACCTACGATTTTTTTTAAAGAAAAATTTATTTTATTTTTCAAATTATAAATAGATTTTGTATAATAATTAAATTATACGTGTAAATAATTGCACATTTGAATACCAAGTTTTTAAAATTGAAAAGACTTTTAAACCTAAATTTTAAAAGTTTAAAATTCAAGAGTTCTAGTTAGATACAAATTTAAAATATTCAAATTTATTAACTTATTCTAAACAAAAAATTGTTTTTTTTCTATAAAAAACGGATTTTGAACGAAATACTTGAATTTTCAAAAACATAATTACATTTTTAACAAATTAGTTGACTTTTCAACCTAAAAAGATAAATTCCAAATAAAAAAGTGTCATAGTTTATATTTCAATCAAAAAAGATAAAAAAAAGGTAAAAAATTTATTTTTAACGAAACTGACGCATTTTTCACCCAACAAACATGGAATTTTAAAGCAAGAAAATTATTGTTTTTTTACTTAAAAAGGAGAATTTTCAATTGAAATAGATGAATCTTAAAAAATAAATTGTTAACAATATAGTTTAACTTTTACCCAAGTAGTTAAATTATCAATTAAAAAAGATGATTTTTTTTAACAAAATAGTTCAAATGTCAACCAAATAGATGAATTTTCAACTAAAAATATACATTTTCTAGAAAAAAAATGATTGATTAACACAGTGATTTAATCCCATCTTTCAAACAAAAGAAGAATCATTTTTAACCAAAAAGTTGCATTTGAAAAAAATTATATTTCTACGAAAACAGATGAATTTTTAAATCTAAAAGATAAATTTTGAAAACAACTGTTGAATTTTCTGTTAAAAGAGATTTGACTTTGCACAATCAAAATATGAATTTTCAAACTGGAAATAAGTTTCTACGAACAAAATTGAATTTGTGAATCAAAAAGACAAATTTTTAACCAAAAAGGATGAATTTAACAAAACTGTTGAATTCTCTACCGAATTGTTGCATTTTTAACCAAAAAAGATAAGATTTCTCTTAAAATTGGTGATTTTTTATTTAAAAATGAAAATGTTAAAAAAATATTTGTATTTTCAAGACCAAAATATGAATTATAAACAATAAGTTAATTTTCTGCTAAATTATTATATTTTCCATCAAAAAGTTGCATTTCTGTACAAGAAAAATGATAATTCTACTGAAGCAGGTGAATTTTTAAATCAAAATAAAATTTAAATATTTGAATTTTCATCCAGACAAGATTTCAGTTAATTGTTCCAACACCAAAAAAATTTTAAACATAAAGTAAATTTTTTACAAAATAATAAATTTTCAACAAACCAGTAAAATGTTCTATCAGAAAATATGAATATTCAATAAAATAGTTTAATTATTAACTAAAAAGTTGCATTATCCAAGAACTATGAAATTTATCTTAAAATAGATGAATTTTTAATTAAAAAATTTTTTTTTAATCGTTGCATTTTCATCCAGAAAAGATTTCAGTTAATTTTTCCACACCAAAATATAAATTTTAAACATAAAGTAAATTTTTTATGAAATAATCAAACTTACAATAAGCCAGTAGAATTTTCAACTAAACAGTTGCATTTTTTCCAAGAAAGATGTAATTTCACTTAAAACAGATGAATTTTTAAATAAAAATACAATTTAAATAGTTAAATTTTCATCCAGAACAGATTTCAGTTAATTTTTCAACTCCAAAATAGAAATTTTAAACAAAGTTTATTTTTTACCAGAAAATATGACTATTAAATAGTTTAATTTTCAACTAATAAGTTGCATTTTTATGCAAGAAATACGAAATTTCTCTTAAATAGATGATTTTTTAATTTAAAAAAAAGTTGAATCTTCATCCAGAAAAGATTTCAGTTATTTTTTTCATTTTTGTTTAAGAAAGATGAAATTTCTTTTAAACTAGATTAATTAAATAATGAAACCTTAAAAAAAAGTTAAATTTTTATCTAAAAAAGATTCCAGTTTACTTTTCAACACCAAAATAAGAATTGTAAACAATAAGTTAATTTTATCTTAAATTTTCAAACTGTTGCACTTTAGTCAAAAAAAAAAAAATGAAAATTCTACTTGAATAGGTAAATTTTTAAACGAAAAAAAAAAAATTTCAAAAAAAGATTTGAATTTTCATCAAAAAAGATTTCAATTGACTTTTCAACACAAAAATAGAAATCTTAAACAAAAAGTAAATTTTCTAGAAAATAGTTAAATTAAAAAAAAAACAGTGGAATTTTTCCAAGAAAGATCCCATATTTATACTAGCAAGATTGTTAAATTTTCAACAAAACTCTTGCAATTTTCGTCCAAGAAAA
>NC_046664.1:23224837-23236212 GCF_010883055.1 Belonocnema kinseyi
ATTTATACTAGCAAGATTGTTAAATTTTCAACAAAACTCTTGCAATTTTCGTCCAAGAAAAATGAAAATTCTACTGAAACAGGTAAATTTTTAAACCAAAAAGACAAATTTCAAAAAAAAGATTTGGATTTTCATCCAAAAATAGAAATTTTAAACAAAAAGTAAGTTTTCTAGGAAATAGCTTAATTAAAAAAAAAAAACAATTGAATTTTTCCAAGAACAATGCAATATTTATGCTAAAAAATATGAACTTGTAAATAAAAAAGAGAAATGTTCCGAAGACATAGTTTTTTTTTAAATATTGCAGTTGACTTATCAGCAACAAAATATGAATTTTAAACAAAAGGATTGTGACATTTTTAACCAAATAATAAAAGTTATTTATAAATTATTATAAATTTATTATTATTTATTATTATTATTTATTATCAATTAATTTATTATTTAGTTTTTTGCGAATTTGCAAAAAAATTACGTACATGAGTGAAAGACTCCCTCACCCCCACCGTAACTAATCGTAACAAATTGTCTCAGTGCCCCCTCCCCGCAGAGGGGTTACGTAATTTGAAATTTTTTGTATTACCTTTCAGGAGTCTTGAAGCAAGTCTTGGAAAAATGCGTCGCTGGTGCTTCGGTGAGAGAAGCTTGCGAGTACGGAGACAAGTTATTATTGGAAGAGACAAGTAAAGTCTTTAAAAAGGAAAAAGAATTAAAGAAGGGAGTAGCTTTTCCCACGTGTGTGTCGGTAAACAATTGTATATGCCACTTCTCCCCAATCGCCAGCGAACCCGATCTTATTCTTAAAGAAGATGACGTGGTCAAAGTGTAAGTTTTTTTGTTGTTTTTTTTTTTTTTACTTCAGTTTGGAAAGAATGGCAAAATTTATAACTAATTTTTTAATAGAATGATGTTCAATAAACCGGGAATTTAATAAATTTTAAGAATTTTTTAGGATATTTCTAAAACTTCTAAGGTATTATTTTCAGGAGATTCTAATTTTAATTATTTTAGGGAATTTTAATGTATTCCAAGGAATTTGTTTATTAATTTAATTAATTTGAAGTGATCTTAAAGTTTTTGACATATTTTAGGATAAATAATTTTCGAGAATTTCTGAAAATATGGAACGATTTTACAGGACGTATGAGGTTTTAAAAGATTTCCCGTTATTTTGTAAGATTTCCGAGGATTTCAAGGGATTTTAGAACTCTCGATGTATTTTTTAAATACATTTTCCATGATTTCAGAAAATATCACGGAATTTTATCATATTTTAGTGCATTTTAAAGAATTTATTCAAGAGAAGTGAGGTATTTTGTAGAATTTGTTCTAAAAGGGCATACTGGGTATACAATACCCAGAGACTTATTTGCGCTTTAACAAAACGTAAAAAATTCAAGAAATTCTTTGGAACGAACACTATAAGACTGATTTTATTTTTGAAGCGCAGTATCTCAGAAGTATTCAAGTAAAGAAATATCAAAAACTTAAAAAGTTATACATTTTAGAGTGAAAGAAATAATTTTTTATTTTATTTTTTCCCAGAAAATGATTTTTTTTAACTACTTCAAATTTCAGAAACAATTATGAAACTTTTTTCTCCTCAAACTAGATAGATTAAGGATTATTAATTGATTTTCTTGTAAAAAAATATCCAATACCGTCGACACAGCACACGTTTGAATAACCTTGGGTATTTAACACCCAGTATGCTCTTTATGTAATTTTACCGAAATGCTTTAGAAAGTTTCAAGGGCCTTCAAAGGATATCAAAGGATTCGAAATATTTTAAAGAATTTTAAAAGATTTCCAGATTTTTAAAATTTATTTCAGTAGTTTGAAGGCTTTCTACGACTAAAATATTTTAAGGTATTTAAAAAGATTTAAACAATTTTAAGTGATTTCCAGGGGTTTTAATATTTTTAAGGGATTTCAATATTTTAATGGATTTCAAAGAATTTTTGACAAGACATTTAAAGAGATTTTCAAATATTTTTTATTATTCATTAGTAATTCGCCCTGAATTCTTATTAGTTTATCCTAAGACTTTTTAATTTTTTAGAATTCTAAATTCACTCAATTCTACCGAGTTAAATAAAATTTTCCATATTTTTCAATTGTTTTTAATTTACTTGATTGTTTTTTTAATTCAGCTTGCTTTTTTAAATTAATTTTTTCCCACAGGGACTTGAATGTAATTGTAAATAAATTCGATTTCAACCTTTTTTTTTTTAATATTTAGTTTAATTTTCAACTTTTTTAATCGTCAAATCATTCAGCTTACGATTTATTAATTTTTAATTGTAGGCCTTCATTTTTAAGCATATACTTTTAAACATTGCACAGTTTATTTTATAATGAGATTCTGAATCTGTTAAAATTAATGAATTTATAGATTTTAAAGTTAAAAATTCACCTGTATCAATTCGAAATATTCCTGGTTGCAAATTTAACTTTATCGTTAAAAGGTTATTTTAGTTGGTTGAAAATTAATGATTTTTTAACTGAAAATTTAACTGTTCTATCTCTGGTTAAAAATTCATTTCTTTGGTTGAATATTTTTTTTCTTGGTTGAGAATTTATATTTTTTAGTTCAAGATTAGTATATTTTTTGAAAATTTGCCCTTTTTTGGTGGAAAATTCATCAGTTTGGTGAAAAATTCATTTTTTTGGTTAAAAATTTATTTGGCCAAAGTCATATTTTTCAGTTTAATTTTATCAATTTTATTTTTTTTAATTTTCAATTTTAGGCCTACATTTTTATTTAAAACAATTTTTTAATTCAGTATTAAAGACTTAAGCAATTTAAAAAAAAAATTTAAGCGTTTGAAATTGAAAATTGATTTAAAAAAAAAGGTTTTAAGTTTATCAGCTGTAAATATGAATTTATTAGTCATTTTTAAAATGGAATTGTGGTTCGGGTAACAGTTTATTTTATAATAAAATTCTGGATCTGTTAAAAATTAATGAATTTATAGATTTTAAAGTTAAAAATTCACCTGTACCAATTCGAAATATTCCTGGTTGCAAATTTAACTTTATCGTTAAAAGTTTATTTTAGTTGGTTGAAAATTAATTCTTTTTTTTACTGAAAATTTAACTGTTCTATTTCTTGTTAAAAATTCATTTCTTTGGTTGAATATTTTTTTTTTTTGGTTAAGAATTTATATTTTTTAGTTCAAGATTCATATATTTTTTTGAATATTTTGTATTTGTTGGTAGAAAATTTATCACTTTAGTTAGAAATTAATTTCTTTGGTTGAAAAATTAATTTTGCTAAAAAGTCATACTTTTCAGTTTAAGTCAACAGTTTTTGATTAAAAATGAAAATATTTTTTGGTGGAAATATCAACTATCACACTTTTTGTTGAGAATATATTTTTTAAAATCAAAAATTCATCACGTTTGGTTAAAAATTCAACTATTTTGTTAAAAAATCTTTTTTTCACCGTTCAGGATTAATTTCTTAAACTAGAAACGTAATTTGGATATTCAACTATTTGGTTAAAAACTCTTTTTTATTGAAGGTTCATTATTTCTTTTAAAAATTCATTTATTTGGTTAAAAATTTAACAGATTTGTTCAAAATTCTTCTTTTTTTTTGCGTTGAAAATTAATTTTTCAAACGAAAAATATAACTAATCCATTTTTACTTGTAAAATTATCTATTTTTGATGAAAATTTATTTTTTTTTTGTTGAAAACTCCTTATTTTCTTTTTTCAATATTAACTTTTTAAATTAAAAATTCAATTCTTCCATTTTTGGATAAAAATTTGTATTTGTTAGTTGAAAATTCAACTATTTAGTTAAAAAATTTTCTTTTTGTAGTTGTCGAAGGTTAATCATTTTAATTAAAAATTAATTTTTCAACTGAAAATTGAACTGTTCTACTTTTTCCTAAAATTTATTTTCTTTGGAAATATTAACTATCACAATTTTTGTTGAGAATTCATTTTTTTTTTTAAAGAAAATTCTTCTATTTTTAGACAAAAATTTGTTGTTTTTTTTTTTATTTGAAAATTCAATAATCGGATTAGAATTTTAATGTTTGGTTAAAAACTCTTTTTTTTTTTACTGAAAACTTAACTCTTTTATTTCTGTTTAAAATGCGTTTCTTTGGTTGAATATTCGTTTTTTTTTGTTGTTAAAAATTTATATTTTTTTGTTGAAAATCATGTACATTCTTGAAAATGTCTTTTTTGTTAAAAAAAATTCATCTTTTAGTTAAAAATTTAACAAATTTGTAGTAATGTCGTTTTTTTAATTGACTTTTTAATCCAAAAAGTGAAACTAATCCATTTTTACTTGAAAAATTATTTTTTTTAGTCAGAAATTAATTAGTTTTGTTGAAAATTCGTTTTTTTCAGTTTAATTTTCTGTTCTTTATTGAGAATTCAAATATTTTTATTGGAAATATCAATTATTACATTTTTTGTTGAGAATTCATTTTTTTTAATCGAAAATTCATCACGTTAGTTAAAAATTCAACTATTTTGTTGAAAATTATTTTTTTTCTCCGTTTAAGATTAATTTTTTAAACAAGAAATTTCTTTCTTTTATTTTTAGATAAAAATGTGTCTTTTTTTTAGTTGAAAATTTAACAATCGGTTTGAAAATTGAACTATTTGATTACCAACTTTTTTTTTTTTTTTTTGGTTGAAGGTTCATCATTACATTTTTTGTTGAGAATTAATTTTTTAAATTGAAATTTTATCACATTGTTTAAAAACTGCACTATTTTGTTGAAAATTCTTTTTTTTTTGTTCAAAATTAAATTTTTTTATCAAAGAATGCAATTCTTCCATTTCAAAATGAAAATTTGTCTCTTTTATTTGAAAATTTAAATATTTGGTTAAGAATGTGTTTCTTTGGTTGAATATTTTTTTTCTGGTTGAGAATTTATATTTTTTAGTTGAAAATTCATGTATTTTCTCGAATATTCGTCTTTTTTCTACAAAATTCATAATTTTAACTAAAAATGTAATTTTTCCATTTCTAGATTGAACTGTTACATTTTTTGCATTTAACTATTATCTTTTTGATTGACAATTTTTATCTTTTTAAATTTAAATATTCGCCTTTTTTTGGTAGAAAATTTATCTTTTGGTTTAAAAACTCAACTATTTGGTTAAAAAATCTTTTTATTATTGGTTGAATATTTATAATTTTAGTTAAGAATTCATTTCTGTGGTTGCAAAGTTAATAAATTTGTTTAAAATTAATTTTTTTGTTTGTTAAATATTAATTTTTTAACGGTAAATGTAACTTAAATTTTGGTGGGAGATTTATTTCCTTTCGTTCAAAAATTAGTTTTTTTTCAATTAAAAATGTAATTCTTCCATTTCTGTTTAAAAATTAATTTGTTTGGTTGAATATTAGTTTGTTTGGTTTTTTTTTTTGGTTGAGAATTTTTATTTTTCAGTTAAAAATTCATGTATTTTCTTGGAAATTTTTCTTTTTTGTTAAAAAAAAATTCATTAGTTAAAAAGTCATTTGTTTGGTTAAAAATTTAACACATTTAAAAAAAAATTTTTCTTAATTAATTTTTTAATCGAAAAATAAAACTACTCCATTTTTACTTGGAAGATGATCCTTTTGTCAGTTAATAATTCATTTTTCAAATGAAAATTTAACTGTTCTACTTTTTGCTAAAAATTCTTTTCTTTGGTTGAATATCCTTTCCTTTTTGTTGGTTAAAAATTTATTATTCTTGCTGAAAATTTGACTGTTCCATTTTTGGTTCAAACTTTATTTCTTTGGTTAAATATTGTTTTTTTTTCTAAATTAATCAATTAAATTTTTTAATTTCTGGTTAAAAATTATTCTTTTTAGTAGAAAATTCAATAATCAGGTTTAAAATTCAACTATTTGGTAAAAAAAAAAATTAATTTTTTTGGTTCAAGTTTCATCATTTTAGTGAAAAAATCATTTTTCAACTGAAAATTTAATTGTTCTACTTTTCGCTAAAAATTCTTTTCGTTGGTTGAATTTTTTTTTTATTTAAAAATTTGTTTTTGCAGCTGAAAATTTAACTATTCTATTTTTAATTAAAAAATGATCTTTTTTAGTTGAAAATTTTCCCTTTTTTTGGTCGAAAATGCATCATTTCGTTGCAAAAATGAACTATTTGGTTAACAATTCTTTTTTGTGATTAAATATTCATTATCTTAATTTAAAATTAATTTCTTTAGTTAAAAATTTAACAAATTAATTGAATTTTTTAAAAATTAATTTTGTAAACGAAACATGTAACTATTCCATTTTTATTTTGAAAATTATCCTTTTTTGTTAAAAATTGATTTATTTTGTTGAAAATCTGCATTTTTCCGTTTTATTTAACTGTTGTTTTCTTGAAAATTTTAAAAAATTTGGTGGAAATATGATCTATCACACTTTTTGTTGAGAATTCATTTTTTTAATCGAAAATTTATCATTTTGTTAAAAAATTCAACTATTTTGTTAATAATTATATTTTTTACTGTGTTCAAAATTATGTGTTTTCTATGGAAAATTTCGTATTTTTCAGTTTGATTCAACTGTTTTTCATTCGAAAATTCATCACGTTAGCTAAAAATTCAACTATTTTGTTTAAAATTCTTTTTTTTTTTCATCGTTCAAAATTAGTTTTTTTTTAAACTAAAAATGTAATTTCTGATTGAAAATTGGTCTTTTTAAATTAAAAATTTCGCCTTTTTTTGGTAGAAAATTCATATTTTTGTTTGAAAACTCATCTATTTGTTTAAAAATTATTTTTATTATTGGTTGAATATATATATAATTTTAGTTCAGAATTCATTTCTTTGTTTGAAAAATTAACAAATTTGTTTAAAATTACTTTTTTTAACAGTTAATGTAACTATTGAATTTTTCTGTGATATTTATCTGTTTTCTTTGAAAATTAGTTGTTTTAAATAAAAATTTAATTCTTTCATTTCTGGGTAAAAATTGATCCTTTTTACTAGAAAATTCAATAATTGGGTTGAAAATGTAACTATTTGGTTAAACATTTTTTTTTGTGGAAGACTTACTATTTTAATAAAAAATTGATTTCTTTAACCAAAAATGCAACTTTTCTATTTGTTGCTAAAAATTCATTTCTTTGGCTGAATATTCGTTTTTTTTTGTTGGTCGAAAATTTATTTTTTAAACTAAAAGTTCGGCGTTATATTTTTGGTTAAAAACTAATTTCTTTGGTTGTATATATTCTTGTAAAATATATTTTTCTGAATGAAAATTTAACTATTTTATTTTTTCTTGAAAGTTTCTTTTTTTGGTAGAAAAATTTACCTTTATAGTAGAAAAATTAATCTTTCGGGTTGAAAATTCAACTGTTTGATTTAAAATTCTTTTCTCTGGTTGAAAATTGTAATATTTTGTTAAAAATCCTTTTTTTCTTGGTTAAAAATAAATTTTTTTTGAGGTAAAAATTTAATTTTAAAATTCTGGTTTAAGATTTACTTTTTTTTTCTTTTTTTGAAAACTTAAGTATTTGAGTACCTTTTTTGCATTAACATTATTGATTACCTAGCTGTAAGATTGTTTCGAGATTTTCAACATTTACAAAAATGTTGACTAGGAATCTTTCAACTAATTAATTTATAAAAATTCAAAAATTTTGCAATTCAACGGCATTCAAGTTAAAATTGTTCAATTTAATTTAATTACAATTTTAAAACATTTAATTTAAGTTTAATATGAAAAAGGTTGGATTTTTAATTTTTTTTTTCTTCCAACCTGAATATATTTTCTTACAGTTATTGCATTTTTTCGATCTATTTTATAAATTTTTTACAGTGATCTTGGAGCACATGTCGATGGGTTTATTGCGGTAGTAGCACATACCTTTGTAATCGGTTCCTCGCCTGAAAAGAAAGTCACTGGAAAAAAAGCGGATGTGATTTTAGCCGCGCATTATGCTTCTCAAGCTGCCCTGAGGCTCCTTAAGCCTGGCACTGAGGTGAGAAAGTTATTTTTATCGGTATTATTATCTTTACAGTCGGAGATAAATATTTTTAAGTGTCCACTAAACTTGACTGGACCTGGAATTTGTATTGCCTTAACCCTTAAAGGGCATACTGGGTGTAAAAGACCCAAAGACTTATTTGCGCTCTGACAAAACGTACAAAATTCAAAGAAAATGGAACATATGGCGCCAGATTAACAAATTACATAAAAACCTATTTTTCTATTTTATTTTCACATAATTTTGATTTTTATATTTTTTTATACGCAGTTTAAGGTCAATAAAATCGTTTAATCACGCAAAGTATGGTGTTTCGTTTTTCATTGAATTGAAACTTTTATTTTTTAGAATAAATACCTTTTTTGGGACTAACACTGTAAGACTGATTTTATTTTTGAAGTGCCGTATCTCGGAAGTAATCAAGTAGAATTTTAAGTTATGAATTTTAGAGTGAAAGAAGACTTTTTAAATATTTTTTTTCCAAAAAGGACTTTTTTTAACTCAATTGGTGTTCTTGTAAAAAAAAGCTATCCAATACCGTCGACACAGCACACGTTTGAATATCCTTGGGTGTCTAACACCCAGTATGCTCTTTATGTAATTTTACGGAAGTGTGCCCTTTAAGGGTTGAAGAAAAAATAGGAAAAAATACTCTGCTGATTTATTTTTTTATTTAAAAGTAGAAAAACATTATTGGTTGAGAATTGATCTTTTTTTTTTTAATCCATATTTTCTGGGTGAAAATTGAATGGATTTTTTTTTTGAAATTGGTGAAACTTTTTCGAGAGTACTTATTTTTTTTTTAATTTGAATTCTGAAAATGAATAGTAATTTTTTTTAAAGTAGTTATATATTGCTTTATGGGTGAATTTTCAACTACATAGCTAAAAATTTGCAATTAAAAAAGATAAATTTTTAACCAAAATTGAATAGCTAAAATTTCAATTAAAAGAATTAATTTTCCAAACGAGACAGAAACAAATTTTCAACCAGTCATGAATTTCCCACTAAAAGGTTGAATCTGTTGCTGCAAAAACTGAAATTTAAACTAAAAAGATGAATTTTTAAACAAGCAGTGTAATTTTCGAAAAAGATTAATTTTCTACAAAAAAAGACAAAATTTTAAACCAAATTGATTAATTTTTAACTAAAAAAAAGTTAATTTTTAACAAGAATTATGAATTTTTGCCTGCAATAGTTGAGTTTTCAACCAAAAAAGATAAATTTTCAACCAAAAAATATGAATTTTCTATCCAAAGAGTTGAATTTTTAACTAAAAAATATTAATTATCAGCCTAAAATTCAATAATTAAATCTTTAGTTAAAAAATGAATTTTCAACTAATGTGATGAATTTTTAACTAAAAAGATGAGATATTCAATTAAAATAGTTACATTTTCAGTTAAAAGAATAATAATTTGCGACAAAAAATAAAAAAATTATTTTAAAAAGTTACATTTTCAAACAAAGTAATTATATTTTTCACTAAAATGATGAATTTCTAACTGAAATAGTTAAATTTTAAACCAAAAAGAGCAATGTTAAAAAAAATTATGAATCTATAGTTCTATTTTCAATCAATTTACACAGTTTTCGATTCGTTTTTATATAAAAAATAATTCCTATAAAAATATTTTTGCAACATTTTTTTTTCTAAAGTTATTAAAAATCAAAGTCCTTGATCATTTTTTTCAAAAATAAATTACTCGCGAACGGTTCGTCGAAATTCAATAATTGAGTTATGAATTTTTTTTTTACGAAGTATACTTTACGCTAAAAAAAATTGTTCGGTAGTAAAAAAAACATTTTTGTATTGTTTAAATAATCGTTTGTTTTAAACAATGAACAATTAATTATACTTCTCTATAAAAAATAATATAAAATTATATTGAACAAAATCATGAATTGTAAATCTTTTGATAAAAAATACTATTATTCTGCAATATCTTCCGAAAATTTTGGTGAAAAAATTAATTTAACCTTTTTTGTTGAATTTTGAACAAAAAAGATCAATCTTCAACCAAAAACGGAACAGTTTAATTTTTAGTTTGAAAAAATTAATTTTAAACCACAAAGATAAATTTTCAACTAAAAAAGGTAAAATAATATAATATAAATAATATGATAATATAAAATAAAATAAAGAATTTAAAGAAATGAAATGAAAAATAGAATAAAATTTATTTTCAAACACAAAGATTAATTTTCTACAAAAAAAAAAGAAAATTTTTAAATAAAATACATGAATTTCCAACGAAAGAGTTGAATTTTCAAGTAAAAAACACAATTTTTAAAACAAAATAGATGTATTTTGAACAAAAAATATCAACCTTAAGGCAAATATTGTAAACTTCAATTTTTAATAAAAAAAAATAATTTTAATCGAAAAATATGAATTTTCAAACAAAATACATTTATTTTGAATTAAAAATGGTAAACTGTTGAACAAAAATTGAATAGATAAATTTTCAGTTAAAAAATGAATTTTCAACCAAATAGATATTTTTTCAACTAATATTATGGAATATTCAATTGGAAAAGTTACATTGCACGATGAAAAAAAAATTTCAAACAAGTAACTTAATTTTCTACCAAATAATATGATTTTTAAATAAAATACATGAATTTCTATCAGAACAATTTTACTGTCAAATAAAAAACACGATTTTTCAAGAAAATACTTGAATTTTGAACCAATAAAAATTAATTTTTAAGCTAAAATGGAACAGTTACATTTTCAGTTTAAAAAAAAATGAAAATTTGAACTAAAATAAAAAAAATTAAATAATATAAATAAATTAAAATGAAAAATAGAATAAAATTTATTTTCAGAGAAGAAGATTAATTTTCTACAAAAAAAAAAAAAAAACGATTTTTAAATAAAATACATGAATTCCTAACGAAAGAGTTGAATTTTCAAATAAAAAAACACAATTTTTAAAACAAAATAGATGCATTTTGAACAAAAAATATCAATCTTCAAACGAAAATTGTCAACTTAAACTTGATTAGATAAATTATCAGTTAAAAAATGAATGTTCAACCAAAGAGATGAATTTTCAACTAAAATTATGGAATATTCAATTGGAAAAGTTACATTTTCAAATAAAAAAAAGTTTGAAACATGTAAATTAATTTTCTACCAAAAAATACTTTTTTAAAATAAAATACATGAACTTCTAACGAAACAGTTTCATTTTTCAAATAAAAAACATAATTTTTCAAGAAAATAATTGAATTTTGAACTAATAAAAATTAATTTTCAAGCTAAAATGGAACAGTGACATTTTCAGTTAAAGAAAAGAAGAAAAATGCTACCAAAATAAAAAATATAAACAAATTAAAATGAGAAAAAGAATAAAATTTATTTTCAGAGAAGAAGATTAATTTTCTACAAAAAAAAAAAAAAAA
>NC_046664.1:23236312-23257836 GCF_010883055.1 Belonocnema kinseyi
TTTTCAAGAAAATAATTGAATTTTGAACTAATAAAATTTAATTTTCAAGCTAAAATGGAACAGTGACATTTTCATTTAAAAAAAAGAAGAAAAATATTACTAGAATAAAAAATATAAACAAATTAAAATGAGAAATAGAATAAAATTTATTTTCAAAGAAGAAGATTAATTTTCTACAAAAAAAAAAAACTATTTTTAAATGAAATGAATAAATTTCCAACGAAATCGTTGCATTTTCAAGTAAAAAACACAATTTTAAAAACAAAATAGTTAAATTTGGAACTAGTAGAAATTAATTTTCACGAAAAAACGGAACAGTTACATTTTCAGTAAAAAAAAAGAAAGTTTGAACTAAAATATAAAATTAAATAATATAAATAAAAATGAAAAATAGAATAAAATTTATTTGTAAACAAGATTTATTTTATACCAAAAAAAGACGATTTCAACAAAAAATTCATGACTTTTTAACAAAATGCACGAATTCGTAAAGAAACACTTGGATTTCCAATTTAAAAAATTAATTTTTGACCAAAAATTTAAATTCTGAAATTTAAAAAAAAAATCAATTTCCGAGCAAAACTGGAACAGTTAAATTTTTAGTCAAAAAAATTAATTTTCAACCAGAAATCATTTTTCAAGTAATATCAAGGAATATTCCAATTTCAAAAGTTACATTGTCAGTTTAAAAAAGAGAAGATAGTTTTAACGAAAATAATCAAATTAAATAATATAAATAAATTAAAATTTAAAAAAAAATTAACAATTTGTAAAACAAAATAGATGCATTTTGAACAAAAAATATCAATCTTCAAATACAAATTGAACAATGAAATTTTCAGTTAAAAAAAAGTCAATTAACAAAAAAAAAATTTTCAAATAAGTAAATTAATACTCTACCAAAAAAGACAATTTTTAAACAAAATACATGAATTGCCAACAAAAGAGTTGAATTTTGGACTGAAAAAGATCAATCTTCAACCAAAAATTGAACAGTTAAATTTTCAGTTAAAAAAAAATTTAATTCTCAAAGACAAATTTTCAAACAAAAAAATACATTAATTTTCTACTGAAAAGATAACTGTCGAACAAAAATTTTAATAGCTAAATTTTCGGTTTAAAAAAAAATTGATTTTGAACCAAAGAGACAATTTTTTAACTAAAATCATGGAATATTTAAATGGCAAAGTTAGTGTAAGTTAAAAAAAATTTAACCAAAATTTTTATAATAAGATAAATAAATTAAAATGAAAAATAGAATAGAATTTATTTTCAAACAAGAAGATTAATTTTCTACCAAAAAGACGAATTTTCAACAAAATTCATTAATTTTTTTTTTTTTGAAAATTCGTTTTTTCTTTGACTAAAAATTAATTTTTCTACGGAAAATTTAACTATGCCAGTTGACCATTCCATCATTTTTTGGTTAAAAATTCATCTCTTTGGTTGACTATTAATTTTTTGAAATAAAGATTCAACTAATCAATTTTTGATTTAAAAATGATATTTTTTTAGTTTGAAAATCCGTCTTTTTGGTAGAAATTAATCCTTAATTATTTTAGTAAAAGCTTGATAATTTTTTTTTTAACATTCCTCTATTTGGTTTAAAATTTTACTATTTAAGATAGAGATTCATCATTTTAGTGAAAAATGTAATCACTTTGTTTGAAAATGTAACTTTTTTTCGCAAATTATTATTCTTTTAACTGAAAATGTAACTATTTCCATTGAATATTCCATCTTTTTAGTTAAAAATTCATTTCTTTTGATAGAAAACTCATATTTTTTGGTTGAAAATTTATCTTTATGGTTGAAAATTCAACTATTCCAGATAAAAATTAATCATTTTTGTTGAAAATTAGTTTTTTTTAGTTGAATATTCAACTCTTTCGTTGGAAATTCATGTACTATTTTGTTCAAAAAATCGTCTAAAATAAAATAAAAAACAATCTTTCTTTTTGGAAATTAATTCTATTTTATTTTTCATATTAATTTTTAATTGTTTAATTTGAGTTGAAATTTTCTTTTTTTAACTGACAATATAACTTCTAGAATTGAATATTCCATGATTTTAGTTGAAAAATTATCTCTGGTTGAAAATTAATTTTTTTAACTTAAAATTTAACTGTATTCAAGTTTTGTTCGACGATTCACCTTTTTTAGTTAAAAATTAATGTATTTTGTTGAAAATTCACCTTTTTGGTTTAAAATTAGTATTTTTTAACTAAAAATTTAAATGTTCAATTTTTGGTTGAAGATTGATATTTTTTAGTTCAAAATTGAACTATTTTGTTAAAAAAATGGTTTTTTTGTTGTTTTTAAAAATTCAAATCTCGTTGGAAAATCATGTATTTTATTTAAAAATCGTCTATTTTTTGGTAGAAAATTAATCTTTCTGTTTGAAAATTCATTCTATTGTACTTTTCATTTCAATTTATTTATATTATTAAATGTTTTAATTTTGGTTAAATTTTTTTTTAACTTAAACCAACTTTTCCATTTAAATATTCCATGATTTTACTTTAAAAATTGTCTCTTCGGTTCAAAATTAATTTTTTTTTATCTGAAAATTTAACTGTTCAATTTTTGGTTGAAGATAGATCTTTTTCAATTCAAAATTCAACTCTTTCGTTGGCAGTTCATGTATTTTATTTAAAAATCACATTTTTTGTAGAAAATTAATCTTCTTGTTTAAAAATAAATTTTATTCTATTTTTCATTTTAATTTATTTATATTATTTCATATTTTCATGTTAGTAAAAAATTGTCTTCTTTTTTTTATAACTGACAATTTAACTGTTCCATTTTAGCTTGAAAATTGTTTTTTTTTTTAGTTTAAAAATTTAATTTTGTATTTGAAAATTCAACTGTTGCGTTGAAAATTACATTATTTTGTTTAAAAATCGTCTTTTTTGTTAGAGCATTAATTTACTTCTTTAAACATTTTTTTTTCTTCTCGTAAATTTACTTTTTTTAACTGAAAATTTCATTGTTCAATTTTTAGTTGAAGATTGATATTTTCTGTTCAAAATGCATCTATTTTGTTTTACAAATTGTTAATTTTTTTTTTAATTTTAATTTATTTATATTATTTAATTTGGTTATTTTCGTTAAAATTATCTTCTCTTTTTTTAAACTGACAATGTAACTTTTGAAATTGAATATTCCTTGATATTAGTTGAAAAATGATTTCTGGTTGAAAATTAATTTTTTTAACTAAAAATTTAACTGTTCCAGTTTTGCTTGAAAATTGATTTTTTTTTAATTTCAAAATTTAAATATTTTGTCAAAAATTAATTTTTTAATTAGGAAATCCAAGTGTTTCTTTCCAAATTCGTGCATTTTTTTAAAAAGTCGTCTTTTTGGCATAAAATTAATCTCTTAATTTGAAAACTGAGTTTATTTCTCATTATAATTTATTCATACCTTTTTTTAGTTGAAAATTAATGTATTTTGTTGAAAATTTATTTTTGGGATTACAATTTTTTTCAGCTGAAAATTTAACTCTCCAATTTTTGGCTAAGGATTGATCTTTTTTGTTCAAAGTGCAACTATTTTGTTAGCAAAAATGTTTTTTTTTTTGTTTGAAAATTCAACTCGTTCGTTGGAAATTCATGTATTTTTTTTAAATCGTCTTTTTTTGTAGAAAACAAAACTTCTTGTTTGGAAATAAATTTTATTCTATTTTTCATTTTTATTTATATTATTTAATTTTTTTATTTTAGTTGAAATTTTCTTCTTTTCTTTTTTAACTGAAAATGAACCTGTTCCATTTTTTTCTTAAAAATTAATTTTCACTAGTTCAAAATTCATCTATTTTGTTTTTAAAATTGTGTTTTTTATTTGAAAATTCAACTATTTCGTTGGAAATTCATTTATTTTATTTAAAAATCGTTTTTTTTTTTTGTTGAAAATTAATCTTCTTCTTTGAAAATAAATTTTATTCTATTTTTCATTTTAATTTATTTATAATTTTTTATTTTAGTTGAAATTTTCTTCTTTTTTTAAACTGAAAATGTAACTGTTCCATCTTTGCTTGAAAATTAATTTTTATTAGTTCAAAATTCAACTTTTTTCTTGAAAAATTATGCTTTTTATTTGAAAAATTAAACTGTTTCATTAGAAATTCATGTATTTTATTTAAAAATCGTATTTTTTTGTAGAAAATTAATTTACATGTTTGAAATTTTTTTTATTTGACAATGTAACTTTTCCAATTGAATGTTCCATAATTTTAGTTGAAAAATGATCTCTTTGGTTGAACATTCATTTTTTAACTGAAAATTTATCTAATCAAGTTTAAGTTGACAATTTTCGTTTGAAGATTGATATTTTTTGTTCAAAATGCATCTATTTTGTTTCAAAAATGGTGTTTTTTACTTGAAAATTCAACTCTTTCGTTGGAAATTCATTTATCTTATTTAAAAATAGTCTCTTTTTTGTAGATAATTAATCTTTTTTTTTTTTGAAAGTAAATTTTATTCTATTTTTCATTGCATTTCTTCAAATTATTTTTTTTATATTATATTATTCTATTATTTATATTATATTAATTTATCTTCTTTAGTTGAAAACTCATCTTTGTGGTTTAAAATTCATTTTTTTAAACTGAAAATTGAACTGTTCCGTTTTTAGTTGAAGATTGAGCTTTTTTGTTCAAAATTCAACTATTTTGTTAATGTTTTTTGTTTGGAAATTCAACTTTCTCATTGGGAATTCATGTATTTTATTTAAAAATCGTTTTTTTTTTGTAGAAAATTAATCTCCTTTGAAAATAAATTTTATCCTTTTTTCATTTTAATTTATATTATTTAATTTCTTTATTTTAGTTCAAATTTTCTTCTTTTTTTTTTACTGAAAATGTAACTGTTCCATTTTTGCTTGATCATTAATTTTTATTAGTTCAAAATTGAAGTATTTTCTTGAAAAATCGTGTTTTTTATTTTACAAAAAAATTATTTCGTTAGAATATCATGTATTTTATTTAAAAATCGTATTTTTTGGTAGAAAATTAATTTATTTGTTTGAACTTTTTTTTTATTTGACAATGTAACTTTTCCATTTGAATATTCCATAATTTTAGTTGAAAAATGATCTCTGGTTGAACTTTCATTTTTTTAACTGAAAATTTATCTATTCAAGTTTTGTTCGACAGTTTACCTATTTTATTTTAAAAAATTGTGGTTTTTATTTGAAAATTTAACTATTTCGTTGAAAGTGTTTTAATTTATTTCAAATTTAATTTCCTAAATTTTAAGTGTTTTTGTAATCGCAGTGGAAAACGTTATTTTATTCTGATTATACGATAACAGGGACGGTAGAGAAAATCTGTGATGCTTACAAGTGTAAGCCTATTGAGGGCATGTTTAAAATCTATTAGTTTGAGTTGAAAATTAATTTGTTTGGTTAAAAATTCGTATTTTTGTTTTGAAATTTTAACAAATATATTAAAAATTTTTTTTTATTCTTGACTGAAAGGTTCGAAATTTGTCTATTTTATTAAAAATTAGGTTTTCCTAACTCATTATTTTAGCTGAAAATTTAGCTCTGATTCAAAATGTAACTATTTTGTTGAAAATTCATGTATTTTATTGAAAATGTTTCTCTTTCTTGGTATAAAATTAATCTTTTTGATTGCAAAATCAAATATTTGGTTGGAGATTGATGTGTTTTGTTGAAAATTCGTCTTTTTTGGAAGAAAAATTGATCTGCTTTGTAGAAAAGTAACTTTTTTTGTTGAGATTTCAATTTTCTCTTTACAATTCCACAGTTTTCAAAATTTAAAATACACATTTTTAAAACTATTTTATTAGACATTCTTTTTTGGCTATTGAAAATTCACTCTTTTGGTTCATGATTTAGCATTTTAGTTAAAAATTGTTCTATTTGTTTGAAAATGTAAATATTTTGTTGAAAATTCGTATTTTCTGGAAGAATTTTTATTTTTTTTTTGAAAAGTAACTTTTTTTGTTGAGATCTCAATTTTTCTTAAAAATTCCACTATTTTTTTATTTCAGATACAAAATTTTTTTAGTGCTTTATTAGACATTCTTTTTGCTTGTTAAAAATTCATTTTTGATTTGGTGGAAAATTTATTATTTTTTTAATTCTTTTTTTTTTATGGAAAATTCTTTTTTTTTTGTTTGTTAAAAACTCATAATTTTAATTTAATATTTATCTCTAATTCAAAATATAACTATTTTGATTGAAAAATCAAATATTTGGTTGGAGATTGATGTGTTTTGTTGAAAATTCGTCTTTTTTGGAAGAAAAATTAATCTGCTTTGTAGAAAAGTAACTTTTTTTGTTGAGATTTAAATTTTCTCTCTAAAATTCCACTGTTTTCAAAATTTAAAATACAAATTTTTCAAACTATTTTATTAGAAATTTTTTGTTGGTTATTAAAAATTCACTTTTTTGATTCATGATTTAGCATTTTAGTTAAAAATTGTTCTATTTGGTTGAAAATGTAAATATTTTGTTGAAAATTCGTATTTTCTGGAAGTAATTTTTGTTTGTTTGTTGAAAAGTAACTTTTTTTGTTGAGATCTCAATTTTTCTTAAAAATTCCACTATTTTTTTATTTCAGATACAAAATTGTGGTTTTTATTTGAAAATTTAACTATTTCGTTGAAAGTGTTTTAATTTATTTCAAATTTAATTTCCTAAATTTTAAGTGTTTTTATAATCGCAGTGGAAAACGTTATTTTTTTCTGATTATTTTCAAACTAACGAACCAAATTTAAAATGCAAAAAAACTGAGTTGTCAAAATTCTCTTTTTGCAGACTTATACGATAACAGGGACGGTAGAGAAAATCTGTGACGCTTACAAGTGTAAGCCTATTGAGGGCATGTTGAGCCATCAATTGAAGCAGTTCAAAATCGACGGGGAAAAAACCATAATTCAAAATCCAAATGACGCGCAGAAGAAGGAGCACGAAAAATACACCCTTGAGACGCACGAGGTAATTTCTAATTCAAATTTATGATCCTTTAAATTAAATATTTAAATATTATAAATTATGAGGAATGATTTAAAAATTATTTATGGTGTTTTTCTGTAATTTTCAACTCCCCATCAGCTCATAATCTTTCCCCTTTAGTCTAGAAATTTATTTGTTTGGTTAAAAATTTATCTTTTTACCTTGAAAATTCAACGATTTGATTACAAAAATTTTATTTCTTGTTTGAAGAATTATTTTTTGTTGAAACTTTGTCTCATTTTAGTAAAAATTTCACATTTTTTGGTTAAAAACTTGGTTGAAACTTTCTTAAAGATTAAGTTTTCTTTGTTGAAGATTCATTTAATTTTTGTGGTTGAAAATTAAATTTTATTCTTGAAAAAAAATTTTTGTAACTGAAAATTTAAATATTTGGTTTCGAATTGATGAAAATTAATCATTTTAGTTGAAAATTTAACCACTGGGTTAAAATTTCGTATATTATGTTCCGAATTCATCTTTTTGGTAAAAAAATGTTTTTTGATTGCAAAGTTTTTGTTGATTAAAAATTGAATTATTTTTTTGAAAATTTTTCTTTTGTTTCCAAATTACTTCCCTTTGGCAGAAATTTCGTTTTTATTTGTTCAAAAATGCTAGAATTTGTAAAAAAAAAAAAAAAAATTAATTTCTACTTTGTTAAAAATTCAAGTATTTTCTAATAAAAGTGGTTTTTTTTATTGCAAATTGAACTAATCCATTTTTATTTGAAAATTCATCTTTTTTAATTAAAAATTCAACTATATGGTTTACAATTTATTTTTATTTTTAAAATTCAACTAAAAACTTCACATTTTTTTGGTTAAAAATGAAACTTGGTTGAAAATTAATCTGTTTCGATTGAGTGTTCAAATATTTTGTTCGGAAGTGATTTTTTTTTTAATTGAAAATTTTTATTTTAAAATTCATCTTTTTTTAATTGAAAATTCAACTACATGGTTTAAAATTGATTTTTATGCTAAAAACTCATCTAATTTGTTAAATATTTCAGTTTTTTTAAATACTCGTTTTTTTGGTTGTTGAAAATTCATTTATTTTGTTAAAAATTTAATTACTTTGATAAAATTTTGGTTATTTTTTTTGTGAAAATGTACTATTTTGAGTTGAAAATTCAATTTTTTTGTTTGGAAAATGTAAGAAAAAGATTGAAATTTTTGTTCATTCTTCGCTGAAAAATTTTGTTTAATTAAAAATTAAAGTATTTTGGTGAAAACCCGTCTTTTTTGCTTAATAATTTTATTTTTTTGGTTAAAAGTTGAACTACTTTGTTGAAAATTCCTTTTATTTTTTTAAGTTTCATTATTCAAGTAGTAGATTAATTTCTTTTGTTGAAAATTTAAATATTTTCTATTGTAAAAAAACTTTTTTGGTTGAAAAATGTTTTTTTTCTGCAGAAAATTTAACTAATCCATTTTTATTTGAAAATTAATCTTTTTTAATTAAAAATTAAACTATACGGTTTAAAATCTATTTTTATGTAGAAAATTTAATTACTTTGTTAAAATTTAATCTTTTTAATTACGTCTTTTTAGTCGAAAATCTATTTGTTTTGAAATTTTTTGAAAATGTAACAAATAGATTTAAATTCTTTTTTTCATTTTTGACCGAAAATTTTTTTATTTCAAGATTCAAGTATTTTGTTAAAAAATCATCTTTTTTGGTCAACTATTATATTTTATTTGTTAAAAGATGAAATATTTTGTTTAACAAACCATTTTTTGGTTGGAAATTATATTTTTTAACGGACATTTTTATTATTTTATTTTTTGTTAACAAAAATTTATCTCTTTTAGTTCAAAATTCGACTATTTAGTTTAAAACTAATACATTTTGTTGAAAAGTCGTATTTTTTTGCTAAGAATTTAATTACTTGGTTGAGAATTTAAAAATTTTCTTAATTTTGTTATTGAAAATTAATTTTTAATTTATAAAGTAACTTCAGTTTTTGGTTAAAAAGTTATTATTTTTGACTAAAAATTCAACTAGTTGGTTAAAAATTCATTTGTATTTTAAGATTCATAATTTTACTTAAAAATTTATTTATTTTGTTGAAAATTCAACTATTTTGTTAAAAGTTCGTTTTTTTTTGGTTGAAAATTAATTTTTAAACTGAAAATTTAACTTGTCCATTTTTGGTTTAAAATCTATTAGTTTGAGTTGAAAATTAATTTGTTTGGTTAAAAATTCGTATTTTTGTTTTGAAATTTTAACAAATATATTAAAAATTTTTTTTATTCTTGAATGAAAAGTGTTGAAAAGTCGCATTTCTTTCGGAAACTACAATTACTGGTTCGAAATTTAACTATTTTATTAAAAATTAGGTTTTCCTAACTCATTATTTTAGCTGAAAATTTAGGTCTGATTCAAAATGTAACTATTTTGTTGAAAATTCATGTATTTTATTGAAAATTTTTCTCTTTTTTGGTATAAAATTAATCTTTTTGATTGAAAAATCAAATATTTGGTTGGAGATTGATGTGTTTTGTTGAAAATTCGTCTTTTTTGGAAGAAAAATTAATCTGTTTTGTAGAAAAGTAACTTTTTTTGTTGAGATTTCAATTTTCTCTTTACAATTCCACAGTTTTCAAAATTTAAAATACAAATTTTTCAAACTATTTTATTAGAAATTTTTTGTTGGTTATTAAAAATTCACTCTTTTGTTTCATGATTTAGCATTTTAGTTAAAAATTGTTCTGTTTGGTTGAAGATGTAAATATTTTGTTGAAAATTCGTATTTTCTGGAAGAAATTTTTTTTTTTTGTTGAAAAGTAACTTTTCTGTTGAGATCTCAATTTTTCTTTAAAATTCCACTATTTTTTTATTTCAGATACAAAATTTTTTAAGTGCTTTATTAGACATTCTTTTTGCTTGTTAAAAATTCATTTTTGATTTGGTAGAAAATTTATTATTTTTTAAATTCCTTTTTTTTATGGAAAATTCATTTTTTTGTTTGTTAAAAACTCATAATTTTAATTTAAAATTTATCTCTGATTCAAAATCTAACTATTTTGATGAAAATTCATGTATTTTATTGAAAATTCAAAAATATTGTGTGGAAGGTTGATGTATTTTGTTGAAAATTCGTCTTTTCTGAAAGAAAAATTAATCTGCTTTGTTGAAAAGTAACTTTTTTTGTTGAGATCTCAATTTTCGCTTTAGAATTCCACTGTTTTTAAAATTTAATATACAAATTTTTTAAATTATTTTATTAGACATTCTTTTTGGTTATTAAAAATTCACTTTTTTGGTACATGATTCATCATTTTAGTTAAAAATTGTTCTATTCAGTTGAAAATGTAACTATTTTGTTGAAAATTCGTCTTTTTTGGAAGAAAAATTAATTGATGGATTTTTTTAAAACTGATTATATAAATTGTTTTCAATTAAGTCACATAAAATTGATAATTGGAATTAAGTTTATGTAATTCTTCTAAAATTTATATTTTTTAGAATTAGTTGGAAGCTTATAATTAATTTAATTTAAACAAATAAAAGTTCAAATGTAAAAAATATATAAAGTGAGAATTATTTGAATGTTTCAATAAAAAAAAATTGTTTAGTGCTTTTTTTTTGTTTTCAAATTTAAAGAAAATATAATGGAAAAATTATTAGAATTTTTCAAGGAAAATGATTGTTTAAATGCTTTTTATGTTGTGAACTGATTAACTAATTATTAATTGATTCTATAAAAACTTATGATTTCTGGAATTAGTTTAAAATGTTATTAATAAATAACATTTTTAGAAATAAAAATTAAAATTCAATTTATAAATTGATTATTTATTTGACGGTTATATAATTAAATACTGGGTATAATATTGCATAATTTTTCGAACGATTCTGATGTTGTGAAATGGATATCTGCATTCATTTTTTTAATTTATATCTAAATGTGTTTAAATATTTTCTGAAATTAGTTTAAAAGGTTACTAATACATCGAATTTTCATAAATTAAAGTGAAAATTAGAAAAAATGTCGAATAAAAATGATTTCAATGTCAAAATAAAATTGATAAGTTTATTATTTACTTTAAGTTTATGTTTTTTAATATTGGTCATAATTTGTTTGATAAAAGTTTCTGAATATTTAAAATACCTCCTTTTCAATTAAATTATTTTTGTAAAGTTTTTAATTTTTCCTGGAACAGTTTAAAATGTTATAAATAACACAAATTTGCCGAAAAATGTAATTAGTTGAATTGTTATGTTTTTCAATTATGCTATTATTTAGCTTTCTATGTGTGATTCAAAATTTGTTTACTTTAAAAATTTTCCATTTACAATTTTTATTTTCAAGCTTACATTTTTAATTTAAAGAATTTTTAAATGCTTTCTTAAAAACTTGAAGAAACAAAAAATAAATTTAAGAATTTACAGATTTTAACGTTAAAACTTGAACGGTTTCAATTTGAAAGTCTTATTTTCACTTGAAAATAATTTCATAATAATATATTTTTAATTAAAGGATTTTTTTTAAATTAAAAATATTGTTTGAGTCTAAAATTTTCAATTTTTAACTCATTCAATATTAAAATTTTAATCAAAAAAAAAGATTAATTATTGAATATTTAATATTTGAATATTAAATATTAAATATAAAATATTTGAATGTTTTTCCAAATTGAAAAGTTATTTTTAATTTTCCTAGGAATCTTAAGAAAATGTTTCTATTCTTTTGAAGCCTTTCACAATTCTTGAAAAGAATCTAATTTTATTGTTTAAAATCTGCGAAAATCTACATTTTGATTTTTTTTACATTTTATTCTTATTTCAAATAATTGTTCAATTGTTATTTATGCATCCAAATTGTAAAGAAATTTTCTAAAATTTGCAGGATTTTCTGAAAATTGTAGAAAAAATTCAATTAATTTTGACAGATATTCAGAAGTTCTGAAAAAATTTCCAAAATAATTTTAAATTTGAAACAAATTTAAAATAACTTCTAGATTTTTCAAGATTTTGAAGCTTTCCAAGGATTTATATTTTTTTATATTGAGAAATGTTCGTAACTTCAATTTTATACGCGTAAATTATTGACCATATTTGAATACAAAATTTCTTGATTAAATACTTTTAAAATTCAATTTTAAAAGTTTAAAATTTAACAATTCCACTTTGAGTGCATTCATTTGCTGCAGCTAGTGTTTTTATTACCTCAAGTGGAAATTTTTATATTTTTTAAAATTATTTTTAAGGCGATGTGATGGAATATTTGATATAATTTGTATCATAACATTTTATTTATTTTTAACCTGTCTATTACAATTATATGATTTTTTGAAATGCTTATGATAATTTTGTGATAATTCAATTTTCAAAATTATATTTACATGTTTTTTTTTCTTAAGTTAGTGTAAATGGTTATTAATATTAAAAATTGTCCTAAACAAAAAACAAATAAATAATGATTCGAAAATTGGTTTTTAAAAGTTAGCGCGTCTAGTATACATAAAAAAAAATTAATTTTTTGATTTCAGGTTTATGCTATGGACGTTCTAGTAAGTTCAGGTGAAGGAGTAGGTCGAGAACAAGACACGCGTGTGACAATTTACAAGAAAACCGAGGAAACTTATCAACTGAAACTGAAAGCCTCGCGAATGTTCTACTCGGAAGTGACCCACAAACATGGTCTTATGCCATTTAATCTTCGTACTTTCGAGGACGAGAAGAAGGCGAAGATGGCTGTCGTAGAATGTGTTAATCACAGACTGATCGAGCCTTTCCAGGTAAGTTTTTTCTAGAAATTTAATTTAAAAAAAAAAAAAAACAACAACAAAAAAACGCAATTTTGCTAAAAAGTCATCTTTTTTTTATTGGAAAAGTTATATTTTTTGGTTGAAAGTTTATTCTTTCTATTTGAAAAGGAATTTTTTATTGAAATGCAAGCAAAAAAAAATTATTTTTAACAAAAGAGTTTAACTTTCAAACGAATATTTTTATTTCCAGCCCTTAAAGATGATTTTTTAAAACTAAAATGATCAAATATTTAACTGGAATAGTTGAAGTTTTAACCGCAAAGAAGAATTTGTAAACGAGAAGATTAACCTTGAAAGAAAAATATAATTTTCCACAAACAAAAAAATCGGTGTTTTGAACAAAATACGTACATTTTTAACGTAATAGTTGAATTTTTTTTTTTAATTAAAAAAGGCAAAGTTTCATTCAAATTGTTAAACTAAAATTATGAATCTTCAACAATTATTGTATTTTATGCCAAAAATATGAATTTCCAATAACAAAGATTAAATTTCTATTCTTGAAAAATACAATTTTTCAACAAAACCAATGAATTTTTAACAAATTACTTGAATTTTCAATTAATGAAGACAAATATTCAACTGAATATTTGAATTTCTAAACAATAAAATTAATTTTTGAACAAAAAGATTAAGTTTTCACAAAATGAAATAGAATTTCTCAACAAAATATTTGAATTTTCCATTAAAGATGAAAAATATTCCAACAAATATTTGAATTTATAAACAATAAAATTAATTTTTAAGCAAAAATATTAATTTTCTAAAAAAAAAATACATATTTTACTGAAATATTTAAGTCTTCAAATAAAAAAGACAAATATTTGAATTATGAACTAAAAACATGAATTTCTAAACCATAAAATTAATTTCTAAAAAAAAAAGAGATTAATTTTCTGCAAAAAAAACATACTTTAACAAAATACGTGGCCTACAAACCAAAAACATGAATTTCTAAAGAATAAAATTATTTTTAAAACGAAAAGATTAATTTTCTACAAAAAATACAATTTTTCAATAAAATACATGCGTTTTTAACAAAATACTTGAATTTTCAATTAAAGATGACAAATAGTAAACCAAATATTTGAATTTCTAAACAATAAATTTAATTTCATACAAAAAATACATATTTTAACAAAATACTTTACTTTTCAATTAATTTCTAAATATTGTAATTTCTAAACAATAAAATTAATTTCTAAGGAAAAATATTAGTTTTCTACCAAAAATACATATTTTAACGAAATATTTAAATCTTCAAATAAGGAAGACAAATATTCAAACAAATATTTGAATTATAAACTAAAAACATGAATTTCTAAACCATAAAATTAATTTCTAAAAAAAAAAAGATTAATTTCTAAAAAAAAAAAACATATTTTAACAAAATACTTGATTTTTCAACCATAAACATGAATTTCTAAACAATAAAATTATTTTTAAAACAAAAAGATTAATTTTCTACAACAAATACAATTTTTCAATAAAATACATGCACTTTTAAGAAAATACTTGAATTTTCTATTAACTAAGACAACTATTGTAATTTTTTAAGAATATAATTATGTTTTAAACAAAAAGATTAATTTTCTACAAAAAAAAAACATATTTTAACAAAAGACTTGAGTTTTAAAATAAAGCAGAAAAATATTTGAATTTTCAACCAAAAACTTGAATTTCTAAACAATAAAATTATTTTTGAAACAAAAAGATTAATTTTCTACAAAAAATACAATTTTTCAATAAAATACATGCGTTTTTAACAAAATACTTGAATTTTCAATTAAAGCTGACAAGTATTCAACCAAATATTTGAATTTATAATAAATAAAATTAATTTTTAAACAAAAAGATTAATTTTATAGAAAAAATACATATTTTACTAAAATACTTTACTTTTCAATAATTTCGGAATATTGTAATCTCTAAACAATAAAATTAATTTTTAATGAAAAAGATTAGATTTCTGCAAAAAATACATATTTTAACGAAATATTTAAATTTTCAAATAAAGAAGACAAATATTCAAACAAATATTTGAATTATGAACTAAAAACATGAATTTCTAAACCATAAAATTAATTTCTAAAAAAAAGATTAATTTTTTGCAGAAAAAACAACATTTTTTAACAAAATACTTGACTTTTTAATTAATTTCCAAATATTGTAATTTCTAAACAATAAAATTAATTTTTAAGCAAAAATATTAATTTTCTAAAAAAAATACATATTATATTGAAATATTTAAATCTTCAAATAAAAAAGACAAATATTCAAACAAATATTTAAAATTATGAACTAAAAACATGAATTTCTAAACCATAAAATTAATTTCTAAAAAAAAAAATATTAATTTCCTGCAAAAAAAAAAACATATTTTAACAAAATACTTGATTTTTCAACCATAAACATGAATTTCTAAACAATAAAATTATTTTTAAAACAAAAAGATTAATTTTCTACAAAAAATACAATTTTTCAATAAAATACATGCGTTTTTAACCAAATACTTGAATTTTCAATTAAAGATGACAAATATTCAACCAAATATTTGAATTTATAATAAATAAAATTAATTTTTAAACAAAAAGATTAATTTTATAGAAAAAATACATATTTTACTAAAATACTTTACTTTTCAATAATTTCGGAATATTGTAATCTCTAAACAATAAAATTAATTTTTAATGAAAAAGATTAGATTTCTGCAAAAAATACATATTTTAACGAAATATTTAAATTTTCAAATAAAGAAGACAAATATTCAAACAAATATTTGAATTATGAATGAAAACATGAATTTCTAAACCATAAAATTAATTTCTAAAAAAAAGATTAATTTTTTGCAAAAAGAAAACAACATATTTTAACAAAATACTTGACTTTTCAACCAAAAACATAAATTTCTAAACAACAAAATTATTTTTGAAACAAAAAGATTAATTTTCTACAAAAAAATACATATTTTAACAAAATACTTGACTTTTCAATTAATTTCCAAATATTGTAATTTCTAAACAATAAAATTAATTTTTAAATGAAAAGATTAGTATTCTACAAAAAATACATATGCAAACAAATTGCTATATCATTTTCGGTTGAAAATTATTATTTTAGTTCAAAATTCAACTATTTGGTTGAAAATTTTTTCTCCTTTAATTAAAAATTCAACTATTTTCTTAAAAATTTATGTATTTTGTTGAAAAATTGTATTTCTGGTAGGAAATTGATCTTTTTATTTGAAAATGAATCTGTTTGTTTAAAAATTAATTTTTGAAAACTTATTATTTAAGTTTTGGTTGAATTTGATGCTGAATAAATATGGTTAGTTTATTATTAATAATTAATTTTTTAACCAAAAAAATAAATTATTCTTTTTTTTGTGTGTAAAAATTCAACTGTTTCAGTTGAATATTAATTGTTTTAGTTGAAAACTCTTATGTTTGTTTAAAAATTATTGTTTTTAACTAAAAATTTAATTTTACTATTCTATTTTCGGTTGAAAATGATTATTATTTTAGTACAAAATTCAACTTTGTGGTTGATAATTTGTCTTCTTTAATTAAAAACTCAACTATTTCGTTAAAAATTTATGTATTTTTTTGTAGGAAATTAATCTTTTTATTTCAAAATTAATCTGTTTGGCTGAAAATTTATTTTTTTAACTTATTATTTAAGTTTTGGTTGACATTTTATCTTTTTCAATTAAAATTATTTTTTTGTTTGTTTAAAAATTCGACTGTTTCAGTTAAAGATTCATTGTTTTAGTTGAAAATTAACTCATCTTTTTTCTTCAAAATTTAACTATTTGGTTGAATATTTTTCTTATTCAATTGAAAATGCAAGTATTTTGTTAAAAAATTGTATGTTTTGTAGAAAATTAATCTTTTTGTTTAAAAATTAGTTTTATTATTTAAAAATTGTATTTTTTCATAGAAAATGAATCTTTTTATTTAAAAATTAATTTTATTGTTTAGAAATTACAATATTTGGTCGAATATTTGTCTTACTTAATTGAACATTCAAGTATTTTGTTAAAATATGTATTTTTTTCTAGAAAATTAATCTTTTTGGTTAAAAATTAATTTTATTGTTTAGAAATTTATGTTTTTGGTTGAAAATTCAAGTATCTTCTTGCTTGAAAATTAATCTTTTTGGTTGAAAATTAATGTTTTAAACTTATTATTTAAGTTTTGGTTGACATTTTATTTGTTTCAGTGAATTTTTTTTTTTTTAATTTAACAGTTTCAGTTGAAGATTAATTGTTTTAGTTAAAAATTCTCATGCTTGGTTAAAAATGTATGTATTTTGTTGAAAAATTGTATTTTTTGTGGGAAATTAATATTTTTAATTTGAAATCTAATCTTTTTATTTAAAAATTCAAGTGTTTTGGTTAAATATTCATCATTTTAGTTAAAAATCCGTCTGTTTGGTTGAAAATTTAATTATCACAGTTAAAGATTCATAATTGAAAATATGAATATTAATTTTATTTGATCGGGAAAATTGAAAAACTTGACCGGGAATTAGAAATCGTCCTTTGAAACCACCCTGGCAATTGAAGAATTTCTTTCTTTTTTTTTAAAAACTTGATTTTGTTAAAATTAATTATTTTTCAGAAATAATTAAATATTTTTCTTTGGAAAAAAATAGGTTTTATATGAGAAGCCGACTGAGTATGCAGCGCAGTTCAAGTTTACAGTCTTACTAATGCCCAACGGACCACACAAAATAACCGGATGCCCGATCGATTTGGATTGTTATCAATCTGAGTGCGTGGTAGAAGATCCCGAATTGAAGGTACTTAAATTTATCATTCTGGAATCAGTCCTTGAATTTTTTTATTTTACTTATTTTTTATTTTTTGCTTGAAAAACCCTGAAAAAGTCCTCGAATTTTGCTCTTGGTTATGGAATTTGTATTGCTCTAAAGGAAAAATGGGTTTTTAAATTTGGTTTTAATTTTTTTTTTAACTAAAAATGGATCTTTTTAGTTGAAAATTCACGTATTATGATAAAAGTGTTAGTATTATGTTGTAAATTTGTCTTTATTGGTAGAAAATTAATCTTATGGGATTAGAAATTCAACACTATTTTTAAAATTGGGTGACACTATTTATAATATTTTTGATCTCTAAAGAAAGTCCAAGGCCTGAAATTAAGAAATGGTTCTATTTATTATTAACAATAATTTGATCATTTTATTATTTTACTTAAAAATCCAATTATTTAATTTTATGAAAATTCTTTTTTTTTTATTGAAAATTAATTTTTTTTGAAGAGATTTTAGTTAAAAATTCAATTATTAGAAAATTTAACTAATTTATTGAAAATTTTATAATTTTTATTGAAAATTAATTTTTCTAATTAAAAATGTATCTTTTTAGTGGAAAATTTATTTATTATGTGGAAAATTTGTCTTTATTGTAAAACAAATTAATTGTTTAAGTTGAAAATTTAACTATGTTTTTGAAAATTTGTATTTTTTTTGTTAAAAATTAATTTTTCTGACTAAAAATTGATCTTTTTTTTGAAAATTTATTTATTATGTGGAAAATTTGCTTTTATTAGCCAAAAATTTATCTTTTGAGTTGAAAATTGAACTATTTGGTTATAAATTACGTTTTTAAAAAAATTTATCATTTTACTTAAAAATTAAGTTATTTTAAAATTCGCCTATTTTCTTGAAATTTTTTTGTTTATTGAAAATAAATTCTTGACTTAAAATTGATTTTTTTCAGTTGAAATTAAAGGATTTGGGTAAAAATTAATTTTTCAAACAGATTGATCATTTTAGTTAAAAATTCATTTACTTGAAAAATTTAATTATTTTGTTGAACATTTTTTAATGTTTATTAAAAATTAATTTTTCTGTTTCAAAATTTAGCTATTAGGTTGAAATTTCATGTATTATGTTGAAAATTTGTCTTTATTGGTAAAAAATTAATCTTTTGGTTTGAAAAGTCAAATATTTGTTTAAAAATTTATTTTAAGTATTTTGTTGAAAATTTAACTATTTTTTTGAAAATTTAAATATTTTGTTGAAAATTCGTTTTTTTCATGGAAAATTATTTTGTCTAACTAAAAATTGATATTTTTTAGTTGAAAATTCGCGTATTTAGTTAAAAATAATTTTTTTTAAACAGATTTATCATTTTATTTAAAGATTCATTTATTTAAAAATTCACATATTTTGTTGAAAATTTTTTGTTTCTTGAAAATTAATTCTTGACTTAAAATTGATTTTTTTATTTTAAATTGAAGGATTTCGGTAAAAGTTCATTTTTCAAATAAATTTATCATTTTAGTCAAAAATTTTATTTAAAAATAGTTTAAAAAATAATTTACTTGAAAAATTTAACTATTTTGTTGAAAATTTTTAAATTTCGATTGAAAATTAATTTTTCTATTTAAAATTTTAGCTTTTTAGTTTGAAATTTGATATATTATGTTGAAAATTTGTCTTTATTGGTAAAAAATTAATCATTTGGTTTGAAAAGTCAAATATTTGTTAAAAAATTTATTTTAAGTATTTTGTTGAAAATTTAAATATTTTGTTGAAAATTCGGTTGTTTTTTTTTATGAAAAATTATTTTGTCCAACTAAAAATTGATATTTTTTAGTTGAAAATTCGCGTATTTGCTTAACAATTATTTTTTTTCTGAAAGATTTAGAATTTAATTAAAAATTAATTAATATCAAAATTTCATGAAAATACTTGAATTTTCAATTAACTAAGACATATATTGCAATTTTTAAACAATATAATCAAGTTTTAAACAAAAAGATTAATTTTCTACAAAAAAAATACATATTTTAACAAAAGACTTGAATTTAAAAATAAAGAAGACAAATATTTGAATTTTCAACCAAAAACATGAATTTCGAAACAATAAAATTATTTTTTAAACAAAAAAATTAATTTTCTGCAAAAAATACAGTTTTTTAATACAATACATGCGTTTTTAATAAAATACTTGAATTTTCAATTAAAGATGACAAATATTCAACCAAATATTTGAATTTCTAAACAATAAAAATTAATTTTTAAATAAAAAGATTAATTTTATAGAAAAAATACATATTTTAATAAAATGCTTTACTTTTCAATTAATTTCTAAACATTGTAATTTCTAAACAATAAAATTAATTTTTAAGCAAAAATATTAATTGTTTAAAAAAAATACATATTTTATTAAAATATTTAAATCTTCAAATAAAAAAGACAAATATTCAAACAAATATTTGAATTATGAACTAAAAACATGAATTTCTAAATAATAAAATTAATCTTTAATTGACAATTCAAGTATTTTGTTAAAAAATCATGTGTTTTGTTGGAAAATTGTATTTTTTCATAGAAAATTAATCTTTATTTAAAAATTAATTTTATTGTTTATAAATTACAATATTTGGTCGAATATTTGTCTTACTGAATTGAACATTCAAGTATTTTTTTAAATATTTATTTTCTTCTAGAAAATTAATCTTTTTGGTTAAAAATTTATTTTATTGGTTAGAAATTCATGTGTTTGGTTGAAAATTTACCTATTTTGTTGAAAATTTTTTGTTTATTGAAAATTAATTCTTGGCTTAAAATTGATTTTTTTAGTTTAAATTAAAGGATTGAGGTAAAAGTTAATTTTTCAAACAAATTTATCATTTTTGTTGAAAATTTTATTTAAAAATAGTTTAAAAAAATAATTTACTTGAAAAATTTAAATATTTTGTTGAAAATTTTTAAATTTAGATTGAAAATTAATTTTTCTATTTAAAAATTTTTTTTTCATGAAAAATTATTTTGTCTAACTAAAAATTGATATTTTTTAGTTGAAAATTCGCGTATTTGGTTAAAAGTTATTATTTTTTTTCTGAAAGATTTAGAATTTAATTAAAAATTCATTTATTTGAAAATTTACCTATTTTGTTGAAATTTTTTTTTTTTTTTTATTGAAAATTAATTTTTTGAATTAAAGATTGATATTTTTCAGTTGAAAATGAATTCTTGGCTTAAAATTGATTTTTTAAGTTTAAATTAAAGGATTTGGGTAAAAATTCATTTTTCAAATAGACTGATCATTTTAGTTAAAAATTAATTTATTTGCTTGAAAAATTTAACTGTTTTGTTGAAAATTCATAATTTTTTTAGTTGAAAAATGGACTATTTTTTCAAAAATTCCTTTTTTTCTCCCGTAATTTTAAGAAATTGTTATGATTATTGAAAAAACCCTGTGTTTTCCATCTCTAGAGTAAGTCCGAAAATTCATTTTTGTTAGGAAAAATTATTTTTTTCTAACTAAAAATTTATCTTTTTTGTTGAAAATTTGTCTTTATTGGTAAAAAAATAATATTTCAAGTTAAAAATTCATCTATTTGATTGAAAATTAATTTTTTAAAAAATTTATCATTTTACTTAAAAATTCAATTATTTAATTTTATGAAAATTCGTTTTTTTTTGTTAAAAATTATTTTGAAACTATTTTGTTGAAATTTTTTAAATTTTGATTGAAAATTAATTTTTCTATTTAAAAATTTACCTTTTTAGTTGAAGTATTTTGAAGTTAGTTGAAGTATTTTGTTGAAAATTTAATTCTGTTGTTTTTTTTTCATGAAAAATTATTTTGTCTAACTAAAAATTGATATTTTTTAGTTGAAAATTCGCGTATCTGGTTAAAAATTATTTTTTTTCTGAAACATTTAGAATTTAATTAAAAAATCGTATATTTGAAAATGCACCTATTTTGTTGAATTTTTTTTTTTTTTTTTT
>NC_046664.1:23257936-23270831 GCF_010883055.1 Belonocnema kinseyi
TGTTAAAAATTATTTTGAAACTATTTTGTTGAAAATTTTTAAATTTTGATTGAAAATTAATTTTTCTATTTAAAAATTTCGCTTTTTAGTTGAAGTATTTTGTTGAAAATTTAATTTTGTTGTTTTTTTTTCATGAAAAATTATTTTGTCTAACTAAAAATTGATATTTTTTATTTGAAAATTCGCGTATCTGGTTAAAAATTATTTTTTTTCTGAAACATTTAAAATTTAATTAAAAAACCATATATTTGAAAATGCACCTATTTCGTTGAATTTTTTTTTATTGAAAATAATTCTTGGCTTAAAATTGATTTTTTAAGTTTAAATTAAAGGATTTGGCTAAAAATTCATTTTTCAAATAGACTGATCATTGATGCAAAATCCTGTTAAATAAAACAATTTGATTGTTGGACGTTAAATGGGAATGTTAATTTGGATTTGGGTCTAATTTAAATTTCTTAAATTTTAGACTGATCATTTTAGTTAAAAATTAATTTATTTACTTGAAAAATTTAACTGTTTTGTTGAAAATTCATAATTCTTTTTAGTCCGATGCCTGAAAATTGAGAAAAAAAAAAAGATTCTCCTATTAATTTTTAATAATAATAATATTTTTCGAATTTCAGTCTCTTCTGCAGTCCTCCGCAAATCCAAAGTCCGCCAAGAAGAAGAAAAAGAAGGCGGAAAAGGCAGTGGGAGAGAGCAGAGAATCGGTGCAAATTGAGACAATGGAAATTGACGCCAAGGCCTAACACAATCATTTTAGCTAAAGCAATAATGCAATGCAAACAAATAAATAAATAAAAAAACAAACAACAACAGCAGCAACAAAAAAAAAACAAAAAAAGAGTGATGCAGGATGCCTTCGCGGAATATTTTCAAGTCATTTTGACTCTAGCGACTACTGATTCCCTGTAAAAAGTCTTTAATCATTTCCGTCTCGGTCATCTCTACTTGTGTTTTCGCAAAAAAGTACTGAGTCTTTTCTTTTTTTTTCTCTCTCTACTTATTTTCAAAACTAATCATACATTTCCTATTTATCGGCGCTTACGTAAATCCCTTCTTTTCTTTTTTTTTATACTCGAATATTTCTCATTTAATTAATTAATTAATATTTTTTATTAATTAATAATTAATCGCATTGGCACACTTGACTGGCTTCTTTTTAGTTTTTTGTAACATTTTTTTTTGTCGGCTCTTTGACAGTTGAAAAAGTTGGTTCTTGCAAATTTGGTGATTCGCTTTCTTTCTTTTGGATTTTCTTTTTTTCTTTTGTTTTGTTTTTTTTTTTACTTAATTGTGCCATTGCGAAATCCTGAATTTTCTGTAAGAAACTGTTTTTTTTTCTTCATTTTTTTTAAACTGCACGCGAAAACGTTTCAAACTAGGAAAAAAATAAAATCTTGGAAGGGTGGAGGAAGGAGTCGAGCGAATTTTGATTGAAAAAAAAAAAAAATGTTTGAAAACATTGGGACGAGTTAAATTCGCTTCGTCTTCTTCGACATTTGCATATATATTGAAAATATTTAAGGAAAAAAAAAGTAAATAAAGAGATTAAAAAATCATCTTTGCTTCCATTTGTAACCATGGGTGTCAGCCGAGCCAAAAAATGAATGATACCGAGCATTTATTACTCAGGCATGATAATAAATTGTTGCATTTCGTACGTTAATTTACCTTTGCCCCTTTTTTTTATTTTAATTTTAATTTTTTTTTATAGAATCGCGAATGGTTATTCATAGTTGATACATTTGAAATAATTTTTAAATGAAAAGAAGAATGTATCATCGTTTTTAAATGTAAGCAAATATATAATAATTTTGCACGACTTGAAATTGAGAAAAAAAAAACATAAAATTGTGGAATATTGTGTGCTTGAAAATGCGAGGAAATCGGTTGCAGATATTTTTTCTACTCGAGTTACGCATTTTCGATTGTTAAATTACTGCTGAATCAAAATTAAAAAAAAAATAAATAAATAAAAAAAGAAGATTCCATAAACAGATTTTGAAAAACTAATTTTTTTTTCAAAAATCTAGCGACATTTTTCTGCGTAACACTCGACACGCTGCCCAGTACACTCAAAAAATGTGAATTTTGATGAAATTAATGAAATCTATTATTAGAGAGAAAACGTGAATTTTGCTACGATCCATGATCTCTGATTGGAGCGAGGATGAAAATACATAAATTTAGAACAGTAGAGACTTGACACTTTTTCCCCTTTTTCTATCACCTTTTTTTTTTTTTTGAAAAAGTATTCTCATTAAAAAAAATTAAATTTGAACTAAATTAATAAAGCCAAATTTGAAAATCCATTTTTTTTTTTGGTTCAAAGTTAATTATTTTTAATTGAAAAGTTTGCAATTATATTTTTGGTTCGAAATAAATCTCTTTTTGTTGAAAAGTCATATTTTTTTATTTTTCGTTGAAGGTTTAATTGTTTTTTTTTTTGAAAATTAGACCTTTTGGTAGAAAATAAATCTTCTTGGTTGAAAGTTGAACGATTTTGTTTATAATTTATTTTAGTATTTGTATATTTATCTCTGGCCAAAATTTGTCATTTTGAAGTTCGACTTTTTGGGTCAAAATTCAACTTTTGTATAAAATTATTGTTGGTAAAAAATTAATTGATACTGATATTTTATTGGAAATTTTAGACTTAAAAATTAAACAATTTTTTCAAAAATTCGACTTTTTTTTGCTTGAAAACTCAACTATTTCTCTGGATATTCACCTTTTTTTTGGCAGAAAATTATAATTTTTTACCTTTCAAATTTCAGTTAAATATTTTTATTAATTAATTTCCTCTATTCACCTCTCTTTTTCCTTTTTTTTATAAGATTTTCTACTTTTTTCCGTTTGTTGAAAATTAATTTCTTCGATTGAAATTTAGGGTTTTTATATTAATTTTTTTTTACCTAAAATTTTACTATTCCATTATTTCTGAAAATTTGTTATTTTTTTAATAAAAATGTAATCACCTTCGTCGAAAATAATTTGTTCGACGGTCAAAAATTCAATTTTTGTACAAAATTATTGTCAGTAAGAAATTAATTTTCATTGAAAATTTATCTTTTTAGTTTAAAATTCATATCTTTAGTTGAAAATTAGTTTCTGTTTTCATGGAAATTTAATATTCTTTAAAATTCGTCTTCTTTGGTTAAAAATTGGTTTTTATAATTAAAAAATTTAGTTCTAGTTGAAAATTCGTGCGATCTCTTGAAAATTTGTTGTTGTTTTTTTTTAGGCAAAAATTAATTTTTCAATTTTTTGTTGAGAATTCATTTGATTAAATTCAGCATTCCAGTTTTCTTAGCTAAAAATTAATTAGTTTAAATAAGTATTTATTCTTCCATTTTTTGTTCAGAATTGATATTTTATTTGCAATTTTAGGCTTAAAAATTAAACAATTTTTTCAAAAATTCTACTTTTTTGCTTGAAAATTCAACTATTTCTTTGGATATTCACCTCTTTTTGGCAGAAAATTATGATTTTTTTACTTTCTACTTTTTTCCGTTTGTTGAAAATTAATTTCTTCAGTTGAAATTTAGGTTTTTTTAATTAATTTTTTTACCTAAAATAGTACTATTCCATTATTTCCGAAAATTGGTTATTTTTTTAATAAAAATGTAATCAGCTTCGTTGAAAATAATTTGTTCGACGGTCAAAAATTCAATTTTTGTACAAAATTATTGTCCGTAAGAAATTAATTTTCATTGAAAATTTATCTTTTTAGTTTAAAATTCATATCTTTAGTTTAAAATTAGTTTCTTTTTTCATAGAAATTTAATCCTAATCCTCTGTTTGGTTAAAAATTTATTTTATTTGGTTGAAAATAATTTTTTAACTAATTCTATTATAGGTTGAAAATTTCTGTTTTAGGCGAAAAATCAACTATTTTGTTGAGACTTGATATTTTTATTTAAAAATTCATTTTTATGGTTGAAATTTTATTTATTAATTGAAAATTTGTCTTTATAGGTAGAAAGTTAATCTCTTCAATCAATTGAAATATCTTTCTTGGGTGAAATTTGTATTATTATTTTTTATTGAAAATTGATTTTTTAACATAAAATTTAGTACAGTTTTGATCCATTTTCTGTCGAAAATTAATTTTTTTATATAAATTTAATCTTCTTACTTGAAAATGCATCTGTTTCGTTGAAAATTCAGTTTATTTTGTAAAAAACGTAATTTTAACTTCTATTTTGGGTTAAATCTTTGGAAATTTGGTTGTACCTGTTTTAGACGAAAATTCAATTATTTTATTGAAAAATTCTAATTTTTTATGCAGAATAGTAATTTTATTAGTCTATGAAATTTCATGTTTGGTTGGAAATTTTCGGTTTTAAAATTAAACTTTTTTTTTATCAAAAATTCGACTTTTCAGCTTGAAAAATTCAACTATTTCATTGGAAATTAGTCTTTTTTTTAACAAAACTCATTTTTTTGCTTGAAAATTCAGTTGAATATTTTTATTTATTAATTTCCCCTATTCTCCTCTTTTCCCTTTTTTTAAATTAACTTTTTCGATTGAAAGTTAGTTTTTTTGAATTTTTAAATTATTTTTTTTCTTAACATTTTACTCTTCCACTTTTTCTCGAAAATTTAACTTTTTTTCAGAAATTTAATCATCTTTTTGATTAAAAATTAATTTGTTTCTGAATTAATTTCTCTGGTTGAAAATTAATTTTTTTAACTGAAAATTTTACTATTCCGTTTTTTCTCGAAAATTTCTCTTTGATAGATATTTAATAAAAAAATAAATAATAATAAAATAAATGAGCAAAAATAAAATAATATAATAAATAATTAATAAAATAAATTATAATAGAAAATTCCTCTTTTTGGTTCAAAATTGATGTTTTTAACTGAAAATTTTACTATTCCATTTTGTCTCGAAAATGAATTAGTTTTTATAAAAATTAAATCACCTTAGTTGAAAATTCATCTGTTAAATTGACAATAAAAGGTTTCCCGCTGAAAATTTATCCATTTTAGCTGAAAATTGGTCTTATTCTGGTAGAAAATTCATGATTTGTTGAAAATAAATCTTTATTGATCGAAAAATAATATTCTCGGTTAAAAATTCTTTTCTTTGGTTGAAAATTAATTTTTTTATCTGAAAATTTTACTATTCTATTTTTTCTTGAAAATTGCTCTTTTTTAAAGAAATTTAATTGCCTTGGTTGAAAATAAAGGTTTTATTTAAAAAATTTACTGTTTTATTTTAGGTTGAAAATTTATTTGTTGTAGGAGAAAATTCTTTTTTTTTTAAATAAAAAAATGCAGTATGTTTGTTAATTTTTTTTTTTTTTTTGCTTTAAAATGCATATATTATGTTGAAAATTTGTCTTTTGGAGTAAAAATTCAACTATTTAGTTAAAAATTTATTTTTTGGGTTGAACGTTCATGATTTTAGTTCAAGATTTATCATTTTAGTTAAAAAATTAACATTTGTTGAAAGGGGGTCGAAAATTCAATTTTTTTTTTTTGGTTTGAAATTCGTCTTTTTAGTATAAAAATTCAACTCTTTTTTTCAGAAAATTCCAGAAAGTTAGGACATTTCAAAATTTATGTATCAAATTGTCTTCTTGGTTAAACTATTCAATTTTTGCTTAAAAATTAAACTATTTTGATAGACACTTTTTTCAGTTGAAAATTAATTCACATTTTAACTAAAAAATTATCTCTTTAATTGAAAATTGAACAACTTCATTATAAATTCCTTTTCTTTTTGCAGACATTTTTTTTATTAAGATTAGACTTTTTTTAAGTTTAAACTTTATTTTAAAAAATCAAATATTTCGTCGAAAGTTAATTTTGTGTATTAAAAATTAATATTGTTTATGAACAAAATTAATCTTCATTGAAAATTGATCTTTTTAGTTTAAAATTCATATCTGGTTGAAAATCATATTCTTTTTTTTTATTGAAAATTAATTTTTAAACTGAAAATTTAAATTCCATTTTTGTCAAAAATTGCTTTTTTTTATAGACATTTAGTCTTCATCATCTGGTCAAAATTTTATTTTACTAGTTTGAAGATAATTTACATAAAAAATGCATTTCTTTGGTTGAAAATTTAACTATTTTCTTGAAAATCCGGATTAATACTTTTTGAAATTTTTTTTAAAATTGGACTATTTTGTTGAATATTATAAACTTTTTTAGTTAAGAATGAGTTTTTTCAACTGAAAATTGAACTGTTCCATGCTTGGTTTAAAACTTATCATCTTAAGATGAAAATTCAAATATTTGATACAAAATTTAAGTATTTTTTTCCAAATTAATATTTTTTGGCTGAAAATTTATTTTGTTTTTTAAATTAGTTTTTTTAACATCAATTTTTTTTATTCATTTTTGGTCAAAAATGGATTTTCTATATAAATTTAATCTTCTTTCTCAAAAATTTTCTGTTACGTTCAAAATTTATTTTACTTTGTCAAAAATGAAATTTTAAATTGAAAATATCAACTATTCTATTCTGTTGAAAATTTCTTTTTTTTTAGCTAAAAATTAATTTTTCAACTTTTTGTTGAGAATTCATTTGATTAAATTGAACATTCCATTTTTCTTAGTTAAAAATTAATTGGTTTGAATGATTATTTCTTCCATTTTTTTGTTCAGAATTTATATTTTATTGGAAATTTTAGGCTTAAAAATTAAACCATTTTTTCAAAAATTCTACTTTTTAGCTTGAAAATTCAACTATTTATTTGGATATTCATCTTTTTTTGGCAGAAAATTATAATTTTTTTCCTTAAAATTTCAGTTAAATATTTCTATTAACTAATTTCCCCTATTCTCCTCTTTTTCCAATTTTATAAGATTTTCTACTTTTCCGTTCTTTCCGAAAATTGCTTATTTTTTTTAATAAAAATGTAATCACCTTAGTTGAAAATAATTTGTTCAGTTGAAAATAAAGGTTTCAGCTGAAAATTTAAATGTTTTATTTTAGGTGAAAAGTCGTCTTTTTTGTAGAAAATTCATTTAATTGATTCAAAATTCAATTATTTTGTTGAAAAATCATGATTTGTTAAAGAACTTTTTTTTCTCGAAAAGTGCGTTTTTTCATAGAATTCTAATAGAAAAATGAATAATAATGAAATAAATTATTAAAAATAAATGAACAATTTTTAAATGAAAAGTCTTCTAAAAGTTCGACTTTTTAGGTCGAAAATTTAACTTTTGTACTAAATTCTTGTTAGTAATAAATTAATCTTCATTGAAAATTGATCTTTTTAGTTTAAAATTATTTTTTTTTTCATGGAAATTTAATCTTCATCCTCTGCTTCGTTAAAATTTTATTTTATTAGGTTGAAAATTTCTGTTTTAGGCGAAAAATCGACTATTTTGTTGAGACTTCATACTTTTGTTTAAAAATTTGTCTTTATAGGTAGAAAGTTAAAGTCATCTTTTTTGGTTCAATTATTTGGTTATAAATGCACATGTTTGGTCATAAATTAATTTTTTTTGTATTTTGATACTTCAAATATTTGTTTAAAAAATCATCTTTGTTGGCTGAAACTTAACTTTTTGGTTAAAATTATTTTTTTTTGCTTGAAAAGTTAACTGTTTTCTTAAATATTCCTGTTTTTTGGTTGAAAGTTTATCTTGGGTTCAAAATTAATTTCTTCAAGTGAAAGATTAATTATTTTGTTGAAAATTCGTTTTTTTCTTTGGCAGAAAATTCATTTATTATGTTGAAAATTTTACTTTATTGGTCGAAAATTATTTTTCGGATTGAATGTATAACTGTTTGGTTAGAAATTAATTTTTCAGGTTGAATATCCATCATTTTAGTTCAAAATTTATCATTTTAGTTAAAAGTTTCGTTTTTTAGTTGATAAATTCGCTATTTTGTTGAAAATTTGTTTTTTAGCTGAAAATAAATTTTTTAACTAAAAAAATCAACTATTCCATATTTGGTGTAAAAGTTATGTATTTGGTTGAAAAATGAATTCTTATTAAAAGTGTTTTTTTTTTGTCAGAATTTTTTTGTCAGAAATATAATGAAAATTCATAATTCGTTAAAAAATAATCTTTTTTTTATAGAAAATTAATTTTCTTGGTTGAGAAAAATGTTTACTGGAAATTTTATTATTGCATTTTTTTCTCGAAAATAGCTTTTTTATGGATATTTAATAGCAAAATAAAATAAATGATAACAAAATAATTAAATATATGATTAAAAATAAATAAAAATTTGTGTATTATGTTGAAAGTTTGTCTTTATTGGTCGAAAATTATCTTTTGGGTTGAAAATTAATTTTTTGGATTGAAGACTCATCATTTTAGTTAAACATTTATCATTTTAGTTTAAAGTTCATTTTTTTAGTCGAAAAGTGATCTCTATTGACTTATAAATCTTTTTTTTTTCTTGAAAATTTAACTATTTTCTTAAAAATTCATGTTTTTTTTATATTAAAAATTGATTTTTCTAAGGCAAAATGGATCTTCTTTAGTTGAAAATTCCTTTTTTTTTAGTTGGAAATTATTGTAGAAAATTCAACTATTTCTTTAAAAAATTCAACTGGTTTTGGTTAAAAATATATACTTGCAGGTTGAAAATTCAACTATTTGGTTAAAAATTTTTGGGTTTAAAATGTAACTATTTCTTTGGAAATTCATATTTTTTGATAGAAAATTAATCTCTTTTGCTTGAAAATTCAGTTTAATTTTCTTATTAATTAACTTCCCTTTTTTTAAGAATTCCCATCTTTTCCGACAGTTGAAAATTAGTTTTTTTTTTATTTAAAATAAAATTTTAATATTCCTTTTTTTTCAAAAATTGATCTTTTTCATAGAAATTTAATCATCTTGATTGAAAATTATTTTAATTTTGGTTTAAGATGTATCTGTTTTAGATAAAATTCACGTATTTTGTTGCAAATTAGTTTTTATTTTGTTTTGTTGAAAATAAATTTATTATGTTGTCTTTATTGGTCGAAAATTATCTTTTGCGGAGAAAATTCAATTATTTCGTTAAAAATGTATTTTTTGGGTTGAAGATTCATCATTTTAGTTCAAACTTCATTTTTTTAGATGAAAAAATAACTATTTCATATTTCGTTAAAAATTTCTTTTAGATTGAAAATTTATTCATTTTGTTAAAAAAATAGATTTTTATGAAAAATTAATTTTTTAACGGAAAATATAATTATTCTATTTTTTGTCGACAAATTTGTTTAATAACAATCTTTTTGGTAGAAATTTAATCTTCTTGGTTGAAAATTCATTTCCTTGGTTTAAAATTGAATTATTTTTCTGATTTCATTTTTTTAGTTGAAAAATAAATTATTTTGTTGATTTTTTATAGTTTAAATTACGTCTCTGCATTGAGATTTTGTATAAGATTGTTTTTTCTCTAAAATTCAATCTAAAAAACAGGTGTAAAATTCAATATAGACCTAAAAAAAAATTTAGAACAGTGAAGAAAAATGAACAATTGCTAAATAAAAATAAATAATTGGTCAGGTAAATTCAGGGAATTTAAAATTTGGAATTTTGTACAAAACCTTTGTCTTTTTGGATAGAAAATTCGTCCTTTTGCGTTCAAAATTCAACTATTTGGTCACAAATTAATTTTTTATATGTCGAAACATCAACTGTTTGGTTGAAAAATCATATTTCTTGCTTAAAAATAAACTTTTTTGTTGAAATGATTTTTTTTTTGCTTGGAAATTTAACTGTTTTCTTAAAAATTCGTTTCTTTTGTTGTTGAAATTTGATTTTTCTAATTAAAAATAGATCGTTTTTAGTTGAAAATTATTTTTTCAACTTTTCGTTGAGTTCATAGTTGAAAAATCATTTATGGTCTGACTATTCCTTAAAAAATAATGAAAATTAATGATTTGTTAAAAAATAACCTTTTTTTATACAAAATGAATTTTCTCGGTTGAAAATTTATTTCTTTGGTTCAAAATTGAATTATTTTGCTAAAAATGAATTTTTTAGTTGAAAAATAAAGTATCTTGTCGATTTTTTTAAATTGAAAATTCACCTTCTTGGATTCGTGTTGAAAATTCCATTTTTCTTTGTTTAAAATCAATTTAGAAATAAACATTTTTTTCAAACTATTGACAAACTATTTGGTTAAAAAAATATCTTTGATGGCTGAAAATTAACTTTTTTGTTCAAATTATTTTTTTGTTCTTGAAAATTTATGTTTTCTTCAAATTTCATGTTTTTTTAGTAGCAATTCGTGTTTTTTTTGTTGAAAATTGATTTTTCTAATGAAAACCTGATCTTTTTTTAGTTGAAAATTCATGTCTTTTATAAAATAGTAATCTCATTAGTTGAAAATTCGTCTTTTTGGCTCGAGATTATTCATAAGATAGTTTTTTCTCTACTGACTTGAAAAACTTTCTTTTGTTTGAAATACACTTAAAAATGCAACTTTTTTTGCAATAAAATTATTGATTTCCCAGTTGTCAAATTCTATTTAGACTTAAACAAAACTTTAGAGAACTTAAAATTTGGGATTTTGTACGAATCATGTGTCTTCTTGGATAAAAAATACGTCGAAACTTGAACTTTTTGGTTGAAAAATCATCTTTCTTGGTTAAAAATTAACATTTGTGTTAAAATAATTTTTTTTTTCTTGAAAATTTAACCGTTTCTGTAAAAATTCGTATTTTTTGGTTGAAAACTGATTTTTGTAAGAAAAAACTGATCTTTTTTAGTTGAAAATTCATGTGTTTTGTTAAAAATTAATTTTTTCGGTTAAAAATTCATTTATTTAGATGGAAAATTAACGAATTTCTTGAAAATTCATTCTATTAAATTGAATTTAGTTTAAATATATAGCTGTTTTAGATGAAAATTCACGTATTTTGCTGCAAATTTGTATTATTGGGTATAAAATTAAACTGGTTTGTTCGAAAATTCGTTTTTTTTTCTTTAGTTGAAAATTCATTTATTTTGTTGAACATTTTTCTTTATTGGTCGAAAATTATTTTGGGGGTTGAATATTTACCTATTTGATCAGAAATGAATATTTAAGCTTGAAGATTCATCATTTTTTAGTTCAAGATTTATAATTTTTGTTAAAAGTTCATTTTTTTTGTTAAAAAATTCACTATTTTCTTAAAAGTTTAAAAGTTATCTATTCGGTTGGAAAATATATTGTAATTAAAAATTATGTTTTTTAAAGGAAAATTGTTGATATTTTTTGTCGAAAAGTGCTCTTTTTGACAGAAATTTAACCTTCTTGGTTTAAAATTTATTAGTTTTTTATTTAATTCAACTATTTTTTTGAAAATGCAACTATGCGGCTAAAAATTCACGATTTGTTAAAAAATAATCTTTTTATTATAGAAAATTAATTTTCATGGTTGAAAAAAAAGTTAACTGGAAATTTTACTATTCCATTTTTTCTCGAAAATAGCTCTTTTTTATAGAAATTTAATAAAAAAAAAAAAAATAATAGAAAATTAATCTTCCCGGCTGGAAGTTCTTTTCTTCAATTGAAAATAAAGGTTTTAACTGAAAGTTTAACAATTTTATTTTAGGTTGAAAATTTTTATGTTGTAGTTAAAAATTCACGTATTTTGTTGAGAATTTGTCTTTTTTGGTAGAAAATTCGTTTCTTTGGATGGAAATTGTTTTTCTTTTTTTTTTTAAATTATGTAATATGTTTTATGTTGAAAATTTGCCTTTATTGTTCCAAAATTATCTTTTGGGTAGAAAATTCACCTATTCGATTAAAAATTAATTTTCTTTGTTTGAGATTCATCATTTTAGTTCAAAGTTATATATTTTTTTTTAATTGAAAAATTCACTATTTTGTTGAAAGTTTGTTTTGTAGTTGGAAATTAATTTTTTAACTAAAAAATTAACTATTCCACATTTGGTTAAAAAGTTATTTATTTGATTGAAAAATCGATGTTGTAAAATTACATTTAGACCTAAAAAAAATTAGAAAGGTCAAGAAAAATGAAAAATTGGCAAAGAAAAATAAAAAATTGGTCAAACATCATTTTGCTTGGTTGAAACTTAACTTTTTTGTAAATTTTTTTTTTTTTTGCTTAAAAAGTTAACTGTTTTCTTCAAAATTCGTATTTTTTGGTTGAGAATTGATTTTTCTAATTAAAAACTGATGCTTTTTAGTTGAAATATTCTCTATTTTGTTGAAAATTAATCTTTTAGGATCAAATTTAATTTCTTTAAGTGAAAGATTAATTATTTTCTTGAAAATTCCTTTTTATTTTTCGTTGGCAGAAAATTCATTTATTATGCTGAAAATTGGTCTTTATTGGTCGAAAATTATCTTTTGGGGTGAAAATGCAATTATTTCGTTAAAAATGTATTTTTTGAGTTGAAGATTCAGCATTTTAGTTAAAACTTCATTTTTTTAGATAAAAAATTAACTATTTCATACTTCGTTAAAAATTAATCTTTTAGATTGAAAATTTATTCATTTTGTTAAAAAAATTGATTTTTATGAAAAATTAATTTGAAAAATCATTTCCTTGGTTCAAAATTGAATTAATTTTTCTGAAGTCATTTTTTTAGTTGAAAAATAAATTATTTTGCTGATTTTTTTCAGTTGAAATTACGTCTCTTTGGTTTGAGATTTTGAATAAGATTGTTTTTTCGCTTAAAATTCAGGTGTTTAAATTCAATCTTAAAAAAACAGGTGTAAAATTTTATGTAGACCTGAAAAAAATGTAGAACGGTGAAGAAAAATGAAAAATTGGCAAAGAAAAATAAAAAATTGATCAGGCAAAATTCAGGGAATTTAAAGTTTTAAAATAATGAAAATTCACGATTTGTTGAAAAATCTTATTTTTTTATAGAAAATTAATTTTCTAGGTTGAAAATTCCTTTCTTTGGTTAAAACTTTACTTCTCTGGTTGACAAAAATTTTAACTGGAAATGTTAATAT
>NC_046664.1:23270931-23273509 GCF_010883055.1 Belonocnema kinseyi
TATTCGTATTTTTTTGGAGAAAATTAATCTTTTGTTAAAAAATTCATCTTCTAGATAAAAATTATTTTTTATCCGAAAATTCCAACATTTGGTTAAAAATTCATGTATTTTGTTCAAAATTCGTCTTTTTTGGAAGAAAATTAATCTTTCTGCTTGAAGATTCAACTTCTTTGTTAAAAATTATTTTTTATTTTTTTATAAAAATTAATCTATTGTCTTGTTTGGTAGAAAATTAATATTTTTGGTAGAAAATTAACCTTCTGGGTTAAAAAATTAACTATTTAATTAAATGTTCAACTATTTATTTGAAAATTTTAATTTTTTTAGTAGAAAATTAATCTTTTTTGTTAAAAATTCTTGTTTTAGGATAGATATTCGTCTTTTTTGGTAAAAATGTGTTATTTTTAATGGTAAATTTTTTTGTTGAGTGTAAAATTCAACTATTCAGTTAAAAATTCATCTATTTTGTTCAAAATTTGTCTTTTTTGGTGGAAAATTAACTTTTTTGGTAGAAAATTGAACTATTTCATTAAAGATTCAACTATTTGATTGCAAATTGATATATTTTGTTAAAAATTCGCCATTTTTGTTAGAAAATTCAACTATTTATTTGAAATTTTTTATTTTTTTTTACTCGAGAATTAATATTTTTGGTTAAAAATTCTTGTTGTAGGATAGAAATTTGTTTTTTTTTTTGTAAAAATGTATTCTTTTTAATGGGAAATTTATCTTTTGAGTGGAAAATTAAACTATTTAGTTAAAAATTCATCTATTTTGTTGAAAATTTGTCTCTTTTGGTAGAAAATTAATATTTTTTTGTAGAAAATTGACCTTCTGGGCTAAAAGATGAACTATTATTGTCATAATTAATTTTCTTGGTTTAAAACGTAACAATTTACTTTAATATTTGTATCAAAATGTATATTTATATATTTTTTTATTCGTCTTTTTTGGTAAAAAATTAATCTTCAATCTAGAAGATGAATTTTCAAACAACAAGATTAATTTTCTACCAAAAAAGACGAATTTTGAACAAAATAGATGAATTTTCCACCAAATCGTTAAAGTTTCAACTAAAAAAGATCAATTTTCATCTAAAATATAAATTTGCTAAAATTTTATTTAATTTTCTACCGGAAAATAAGGAATTTTGAAAAAAAAAATACATGAATTTTCAACTAACTAGTGGAATTTTTAATTTAAAAAAATTAATTTTCAACCAAAAACATGAATTTTCAAGCAGTTGATTTTCCCACCAAAGAAATGACTTTTCAAACAAAATTGTTTTAGTAGAAAATTAATCTTGTCGCTTGAAAATTCATCTTCTGGATTGAAAATGATTTTTTATCCGAAAATTCCAACATTTGGTTGAAAGTTCATCTATTTTGTTCAAAATTCGTCTTTTTTTAGAAGAAAATTAATCTTCTTGTTTGAAAACTCAAATATTTGTTTAAAAATTTATATATATTTTTTTATGCGTCTTTTTTTAGTAGAAAATTAATTTGTTTGATCGAAAACTCGAACATTTGGTTGAAAATTAATCTATTTTGTTCAAAATTCGTCTTTTTGGAAGAAAATTAATCTTCTACTCGTCTTTTTTTTTTTGGTAAAAAATTAATTTCCTTGCTTGAAGATTCATCTGCAGGAAAAAATCGACTAATTTTTTAAAAATTCATCTATTTTGTTGAAAATTGTTTTAACCGAAAATTTAATTATTAGGTGAAAAATTAGTCCACTTTGTAGGAAATTCAACAATTTTGTTAAAAAGTCATTTATTTGGTAGCAAAATCTATTGCTGTTTTAATTTATCTTTTTGGTTAAAAAATTATTTTTTCAATCGAAAATTCAACTCTGGTTGAAAATTCATGTATTTTGTTTGAAATTCTCTTCTTTGTAGAAAATGTTACTACTTCTTTAAAAAATAATCTAGTTTGTAGAAAAATCAAAAAGTTTCTTACAACGTAATTTCATTCATGAAAAAATCAAGTATTTTATTACAAATTCGTCTTTTTCTTATTTATCTTTTGAGTGGAAAATTAAACTATTTAGTTAAAAATTAATCTATTTTGTTGAAAATTTGTCTTTTTTGGTAGAACATTAATATTTTTGGTAAAAAATTAATCTTATGGGCTAAAAGATGAACTATTTTTGTAAAAATTAATTTTTTGGTTGAAAATGTAACTATTTAGTCAAAAATCATCTTTTTCGTTAGAAAATAAAGCTTTTGATTGAAAATTTATCTTTTTGATTTAAAAAATTAACTATTTAATTAAATGTTCAACTATTCATTTGAATTTTTTTATTCTTTTAGTAGAAAATTAATCTTTTTGGTTAAAAATTCTTGTTTTTGGATAGAAATTCGTCTTTTTTGGTAAAAATGTATTTTTTTCAATTAGAAATTTATCATTTGAGTGGAAAATTCAACTATTTAGTTAAAAATTCATCTATTTTGTTGGAAATTTGTCTTTTTTAAAAAAAAATTAACTTTTTGGGTGGAAAATTTAACTGTTTGATTAAGGATTCAACTATTTGTTTGGAAATTGATATATTTGGTTAAAAATTCGTTATTTTAGTCAGA
>NC_046664.1:23273609-23282602 GCF_010883055.1 Belonocnema kinseyi
AGTGTAAAATTCAAGTATTTAGTTAAAAATTAATCTATTTTGTTGAAAATTTGTCTTTTTTAAAAGAAAATTAACTTTTTGGGTGGAAAATTTAACTGTTTGGGTAAGGATTCAACGATTTGTTTGGAAATTGATATATTTGGTTAAAAATTCGTCATTTTTGTTAGAAAATTCAACTATTTGAAAATTTGTTCCTTTTAGTAGAAAATTAATCTTTTTGGTTAAAAATTCTTGTTTTTTGATAGAAATTCGTCTTTTTTGGTAAAAATGTATTTTTTTCAATTGGAAATTTATCATTTGAGTGGAAAATTCAACTATTTAGTTAAAAATTCATCTATTTTGTTGGAAATTTGTCTTTTTTGGTAGAAACTTCATCTTTTTAGTTACAAAATTCAACTATTTATTTGATTTCTTTTTTTAGTAGAAAATGAATATTTTTGGTTAAAAATTCTTTTTTTTTGGTTAGGAATTCATCTTTTTTTGATAAGCATCTATTCTTTTAATTGGAAATTTATTTCTTGAGTGGAAAATTAAACTATTTAGTTAAAAATTATTCTATTTTGTTTAAAATTTGTATTTTTTGGTAGAAAATGATCTTTTTTGGTAGAAAATTTAATTATTTGATTAAAGACTCAACTTTTTCATTTAAAATTGATATATTTAGTTAAAAATTTGGCAGTTTTATAAGAAATTTCAACTATTTATTTGAAAATTTTTATTTTTTTAGTAGAAAATGAATCTTTTTCGTTAAAAATTCTTGTTTTTGGTTAGAAATTCGTCTTTTTTGGTAAGAATGTATTCTTTTTATTAAGAAATTTATCTTTTGATTAGAAAATTAATATATTTGGTTGAAAATTTATTTTATTTGTTGAAAAATTGTCTTTTTTCGAAGAAAATTAACTTTTTTTGGTAGAAAATTTAACTATTTGATTAAAGATTCAACTATTTGATTGGAAATTGATATATTTGGTTAAAAATTCGTTATTTTAGTTAGAAAATTCAACTATTTATTTGAACATTTTTATTTTTTTAATAGGAAATTAATCTTTTTAAATTAAAAATTCTTGTTTTAGGATTATAAATTCGTCTTTTTTGGTAAAAATGTATTCTTTTTAATTGGAAATTTATCTTTTGAGTGGAAAATGAATATATTTAGTTAGAAAATTTCACTATTGATTTGAAAATTTTTATGTTTTTAGTAGAAAATCAATCTTTTTGGTTAAAAATTCTTGTTTTTTGGTTAGAAATTCGTCTTTTTCGGTAAGAATGTATTCTTTTTAATTGTAATTTTATCTTTTGAGTAGAAAATAAACTTTTTTGGTAGAAAATTAATATTTTTGGTAGAAAATTTGACTATTTGATTAAAGATTCAACTTTTTCATTAAAAATTTATATATTTGGTTAAAAATTCCTCTTTTTTGTTAAGAAATGCAAATTTATTTAATTGAAAATTTGTTCTTTTTAATAGAAAATTAATCTTTTCGGTTAAAAATTATTGCTTTAGGATAGAAATTCTTCTTTTTTTATACATATTTACTCTTTTTAATTAGAAATTTATATTTCAAATGAAAAATTGAACTATGTAGTTAAATATTAACGTATTTTGTTTAAAAAAAATAATATCTTTTAGTAGAAAATTAATACTCTTGCTTAAAAAATAACTTTTTTTTAATAAAAAATAATTACATTTTTGTTAAACAATTTAACTTTGTTATAGAAAAAACGTTTTTTTGAAAAATATTTAATCTTTTTTGTTCATCAATACAGTTTTTTTTTTATCAAGGATAAAACTAATTTGTTAAAAGTTTGTATTTTCGAATGATTTCATCTCTTTGTCTCTAAAATTCAAATACATTTTACTTTTAATATCAACTATTACATTTTTCATTGTGAATTCATCATTTTTTTTGCTAAAATTCATATTTCTTAGTTAAAAAACTAAACTGCGTTGTAGAAAATTCGTCTTTAAAAAAAAAATATATTGCATCATTTTTTTGTTGGAAATATAACTGGTTGACAAAATAATCTTTTTTCGATTGAAAATTCAAAAAATTTGTTTGAAGATTGACTCTTTTTTTAGATGAAATTTTGATTTAAAATGTCTGAAAATCTTTCAAATTTGTTTGGAATTTTTGTGGACATTTTATAATCTTTTTTTTTTTTGTTATAAACAATTCGAAAGCTTACCATATAATTGTTTAGGGAGGCACTGCAGCTGGTGGCGAGTTTGAAAGCTTCGGTCGTGCAAGTCGCCGCAATTGAGGCATTTGTGGATGCGACTGCGGGTATGATGTTTTTGACAACTCCTTGAACGAGTCTGTACGTTAATTCTCGAATGCCAAATTGCGTCGCTCTTTCCGCCGATTTTTCATAAATCCAGTTGATGTGTTGCGGATCATCGCCGTCGATCGTGCAGTCGAAGGGATTTTCCTTCGGCCACTGAACTACTTTCACATATTCAATGCAGTGTTCCGGCAAACGGGGAGTATTTGCTATGGTGCAGAGGGGATACGTCACCTGAATTAAACCATTTTTTTAAAAATATTATTGACAGCTGACATTACAGGGTGACAACTATTTTTTTTTTAATTTTCGACTCTCGGTTTACAAATCCATTAATAAACCAATTTTTTAAATATTTTTAAACAATAATTATTAATCTCAAAATGGAAGTGTCTGAAAAATTAAAATAAACAAACGATTTTGGATAATTTAATTATTAAGAAGGAGTTAAATTATATAATTTTTGAGCAAAAGCGCTCGAAATTAAACAATTTTAATTTGAACTGGAGAATCGCGAATTTTAATATTGAAAATTGAATCATTTAAAATTCAGATGAATTGGAATAGTATCCTTTACCATTAAAATCGTTCAAAATTAAATAATTAAAGATTGAAAACTTTTGAATTTAAATTATTATAACTTAACACTAAAACTCACTAGAGAAATGTGTCTGATATGAAAAATTTAGATTATTCTAAAAAACGTTAAAAATAAATAGTAATTTTAAATGGGAAATTTAAATTGCAAAATTAAAACCTAAATTTAAAACTGTAGAATGTGGCTTTTTAACAAAACACTTGAATTTTCAACGAAATAATTAAATTTTTAACATAATAGTTGAAAGGTTATTAAAAATTCAAATATTTATTTGAAAAATTAGTTCCTTTTCGCAGAAAATTAATCTTCTTGGTCAAAAATTCTTGTTTTTTGATGGAAATTCGTCTTTTTTGGTGAAAATCTATTTTTTTTAGTTGAAATTCAAACAAAGAGTAAATTTTCTATGAAATAGTTAAATGTTCAACAAAATAGAAGAATTTTCAAATAAACAGTTGCACTTTTATTCAATAAAGATGTATTTTCTTCTTAAACAGTTAAATTAAAAAAAAAACTTAAAAAAAAGTTAAATTTTCATCCAAAGTACATATCAGTTTATTTTCCAACGCTAAAATAACAATTGTAAACAATAAGTTAATTTAAAAAATAATTTTAATTCTAAACATTCTTTAACATAACAAAGAAAAAAATTATAAAATAAATTGATTTTAAAACAAGTACTTAAATTTTCAACTAAAAATATTAGTTTATAAAAAAATGGAATAGTTAAACTTTTAGTTTGAAAAATTAATTTTAAACAACCAAAAACGAATTTTCAAGAAAGTAATTTCAACGAAAAAAGAAACAAATTTTTAATGAAAGTTTAAAGCTTCAGATTCAGTTCCAAAAACGTAAATCCACATTATCATTTTCAAACTTCTAAACTAAATTGAAGAATCAATCAATGAATTAAAAAATATATAATTATTTTACTTTTAATTTAAAGTAATTTTAAGCTAGAAACATTAAAATTTAAGCGAATACATTTTTTTACAATTTAAACACATCTTAAATTAAAACTTCACTTATTTTCATTTTAAATAGTTTAAAAATCTTTAAATTGCTTCAAAATGTTATTTGAAAATCTTGAAAAATCTATATGTTGTTTCACACTTTTTCAAACTTTAAAATATTTAATTTTTTTCAGAACTTCTAAACATCTGCTTGAATGATTCGAATTTTTTCTCAATTTTTTCATACAAATTTTTTTTTAAATCCTGTCAAATTAAACATATTTTCTGAAAATCTGATACATTTATTTTTGATAAATTTGTAAATATTTCTAAATCTTTTTAAATAATCTCTAGAAATTATTTTTCAAAATTCTCAATATCTCTTCAAGTAAACTCGAATTTTTTCCTAGAATTATAGGTGTTCAATTATTATTTATACATACAAATTCAATTTTGTTAAATAAAGCAATGAAATTGCAACGTTTAAATTTAATTGTTTTTTAGTTTTGAATATTTAATTTATTATTAATGATTTTAAATGAACATTCAGATATTTCTAAATATTAAGTAATTGTTCTTTTTCTTGAATAAAAAATTGAAAAATTGAAAAACAAAACATTTTCAACCAAATAGTTGAATCTACTGCCAAAAAAGATAAATTTTCAACAACAAAAAAAATATAAAAAAAGAGTTTAGTTTTCAAGCTAAAAAATAGAATATTTTTACAACAAATTTAACGTTTGAACCTAAAAAGAGTAATTTTTAACAAAAAATTTATTTATCAACCAAGAAAGATGAATTTTGAATCAAATTTTTTTTTGTGTGTTAAAAATTAAATTTTAACCTAAAAATCGTACTACTTTAATCTTTTATGATAAATCTTTTTTCTTTTTGGATAAATATTCAAATAATTAGTTGAAAATTAATTTATTTTTGTTTAGGATTCAAATATTTGGTCAAAAGTTCGTTTTTGATTGTTAAATTCGACTGTTAAAAAAGTACTTTTTTGTGGAAATATCAATTTCTAATTTTTTCATTGAAAGTTCATATTTTTAAGTTCAAACTCCATCTTTTTAGGTTAAAGATTTAAATTTTTTTATTAAAACTGAGGATTTTATTTTAAATTAATATTTTTAACTGAAAATTGAACTATTTTGTTGAATTTTGAAAAAAAAAACGATTGGTTAAAAATGAAATTTTTTGTTAAAAGTTCATATTGTTGGGTTAAAAATTAGTCTTTTTGGTTGAAAATTTATCTATTTTGTTGAAAATTCCTTTTCTTTTTAGAAAATTGATCTTTGTTCAAAATTATTCTTTTTTGTATGGGAATTGAACTATCTGGTTAAAACGTCATCTATTTTATTGAAAATTCGTCTTTTTGGAAAAAAATTCAACTTTTTAACTAAAAGGTGAACAATTTTAGTAGAAATTAATTTTTTGGTTAAAAATATAACAACGTTATTAAAAATTCAAATATTTATTTGAAAAATTAGTTCTTTTTCGTAGAAAATTAATCTTCTTGGTAAAAAATTCTTGTTTTTTGATGGAAATTCGTCTTTTTTGGTGAAAATCTATTTTTTTTTTTTAGTTGAAAATGTATACTTTGGGTGGAAAATTCAACTATTTACTTAAGTATTAATGTATTTTGTTAAAAAATTCTATCTTTTGGTTGAAAATAGTTTTCTAGGTTAAAAATTCATCTTTTTGAATAGAAAATTCACATTTTTTTGGTAGAAATTGATTCTATTTAATGAAAAATTTATCTTTTGAGTGGAAAATTTAAGTATTTATTTAAAAATTAATCCATTTTATTGAAAAGTTGTCATTTTTCGTAGAAAATTTAATTATTTATTTGAAAAATTGTTTTTTTTTAGTAGAAAATTAATCTTCTTGGTTAAAAATTCATCTTTTAAGTTGAAAGTTTGTCTTTTTTGGTAAAAAATTAATTTTTTTAGTTGAAAATGTATCTTTTGAGTAGAAAATTCAACTATTTAGTTAAATATTAATGTATTTTGTGAAAAAATCATATCTTTTTGTAGAAAATTAATTTTCTTGGTTGAAAATTCCTCATTTTGGAAAGGAATTCGTCTTTTTTGGTAAAAATGTATTCTTTTTAATTGTAAATTTATATTTTGAGTGGAAAATTCAACTATTTAATTAAATATCAATGTATTTTGTTAAACAATCATATCTTTTGGTAGAAAATTAATTTTCTTGCTTGAAAATTTATCTTTATGGATGGAAAATGTAACTATTTCGTTCAAAGTTAATCTATTTTTTTGAAAATTTGTTTGTTTTTTTTTTGGTAGAAAATGAATATTTTTAGTAGAAAATTCAATTTCTTGGCTGAAAGATTAACTATTTTTGTAAAAATTAATTTTTCGTTGTTGAAAATTGAACTATTTTAGTAAAAGTTCCTCTTTTTGATTTAACATTGATCTTTTGGCTGTAAAATTTAACTATTAGATTGAAAATACCATTATTTGATTGAAAATTAATATATTTTGTTAAAAATTCGTCTTTTTTGTAAGAAAATTCAACTAATTATTTGAAAATTTGTTCTTTTTAGTAGAAAATTAATCTTCTTGATTAAAAATTCATTTTTTTTGGGTAGAAAGTTTTTCTTTTTTGGTAAAAAAATGAATTTTTTTAGTTGAAAATGTATCTTTTCAGTGGTAAATTCATTTACTGAGTTAAATATTACTTTATTTTGTTAAGAAAATAATATCTTTTTGTAGAAAATTAATTTTCTTGGTTGAAAATTCCTCATTTTGGATAGGAATTCGTCTTTTTTAGTAAAAATGTATTCTTTTTAATTGTAAATTTATATTTTGAGTGCGAAATTTAACTATTTAATTAAATATCAATGTATTTGGTTAAAAAACTACGAAAAAGACGAATTTGCAATAAAACTCAAGAATTCTCAACAGAAAAGTTAAATTTTTAAGAAAGAGATACAAATTTCTTTTCAGTTTTTAAGAAAGTAGTTCAACTTTAAAACCTAGTTGTTTAATTTTTAATCGGAAAAAAAGAATTTTTAACAAAATTCAAGAATTCTCAACAAAAATAGACGAATTTTGTAAAAAAATTCAAAAATTCGGAACGAAAAAGTCGAAGTTTCAATTAAAAAGATGAATTTTTAAACCAAAAGATTAATTTACTACGAAAAAGAAAATTAATTTTCTTGCTTGAAAATTCATCTTTTTGGATGGAAAATGTAACTATTTAGTTCAAAGTTAATCTATTTTTTTGTTGTTGAAAATTTGTCTTTTTTGGTAGAAAATTAATATTTTTGGTAGAAAATTCAGCGTCTTGACTAAAAGATAAACTATATGTAACTATTTTAGTCAAAGTTTCTCTATTTTAATAACAAATTAATCTTTTGTCTGAAAAATTTAACTATTTGATTGAAAATTTGTCCTTTTTGGTAGAAAATTCCACTATTTATTTGAAAAATTGTTCTTTTTCGTAGAAAATTAATATTTTTAGTAGAAAATTCAATTTCTTGGCTATAAGATTAACTACTTTTGTACAAATTATTTTTTTGTTGTTGAAAATTTAACTATTTTAGTAAAAGTTCCTCTTTTTGATTGAAAATTAATATATTTTGTTAAAAATTCGTCTTTTTTGATAAAAAATTCAACTATTTATTTGAAAATTCGTTCTTTTTGGTAGAAAATTAATCTTCTTGGTTAAAAATTCATCCTTTTGGTTGGAAGTTTGTCTTTTTTGGTAAAAAATTAATTTTTTTAGTTGAAAATGTTTCTTTTGAGTGGAAAATTCGACTATTTAGTTGAATATTAATGTATTTTGTTTAAAAGCCACATCTTTCGGTAGAAATCAAATTTTCTCGCTTGAAAATTCATACTTTTGGCAGAAAATTAATCTTTTCGATTGAAAGTTGATCTTTTGGCTATAAAATTGAACTATTTCATTAAAAATACAACTATTTGACTGAAAATGTATCTATTTTCTTAAAAAGTCGTCTTTTCTTATAGAAAGTTCAACTATTTATTTAAAAATTGTTTCTTTCTAGTAACAAATTAATCTTCTTGGTTAAAACGCTACCTATTTTGTTGTGAATTCGTCCTTACATTAAATTAATTTAAAAATAACATTTCTTTTTTTTTATGTGTAAAAATACCAACTACTACGTTGATTAAAATCATACACCGTTTAAAATTTGAGAAAAAAACTACGTAATTCGTTGAAAAGGCGGACATATTATTTCAGCCAAAAAGCGAAGAAATTCAAAAACATTTCTCAAGAAAAAAAAAAAGAATGAAGAAATAGTGGCACAACAGTGTCATGGCCCAAACAAAATTTTAATAGTAAAGTGAGTTTAACCCAAAAATTAAAACGTTAATTACTTGCGGAGGATAAAGATCTAAAGTACACTCGATGCAGGCAGTCATTCCGGGCAAAATGACTCTGGCGTTTCCCTTGAAACCTTCTGTGCCTCCGTCGACCATCGGAATAACACTCCTCTGATCCAATTCTCCATCTTCGTAAACCAAGAGCGAGATCAACATTCCATTGATCCATCTTCTGGCGACGATCGAGTCCAACCCACAAACCACAATGTTAAATTGGTGGTAAAAGGACTCATCTTTATCCTGGATTTTGCAAAAATGCGGAACAACATTGCAACCTGAAACCCTCTCGTTTATAAACTTGGCAGCAATGATCGCCTTCGAAGCCCCGATGTCTTTGTGTCGAAAGAGAAATTGCCTGTTTTTAACAAAGTGTCCAATTTTTCAGTTTCACACGACGTTATATAAATAGGCATTATATATAACCCCTAGGGGTTATATATTTGCAACAAAGCAGTTTAACCCTTAAACGGCCAAAACGCCACTACCGGTACACTGCTTTTCAACGGCCAATAACTAAGACTATTCGACACTAGAAAAAATTGAGACACATATATTTTTATTGCTTAAGATCTCCTCTTTCCGACGGTGCCAATGAAATTCCTCAAAAAATTTATTTATTATCCCAAAATGTAGTTTAAACAAAAAAAAAAACGTGATTTTTCGTGCCTATTTTTTTTTTTGTGAACCATTTTCCAAAGCTTTTCGAGTTTGTAATTAACCTGGAATCTCACTAACCGGTGGAATAAATGTCTAAACTTTGAGAATCCATGGTTCAAAGATCGATTT
>NC_046664.1:23282702-23283917 GCF_010883055.1 Belonocnema kinseyi
TGGATTCTCAAAGTTTAGACATTTATTCCACCGGTTAGTGAGATTCCAGGTTAATTACAGACTCGAAAAGCTTTGGAAAATGGTTCACAAAAAAAAATAGGCGCGAAAAATCACGTTTTTTTTTGCTTAAACTGCATTTTGGGATAATAAATAAATTTTTTGAGGAATTTCATTGGCACCGTCGGAAAGAGGAGATCTTAAGCAATAAAAATATATGTGTCTCAATTTTTTCTAGTGTTGAATAGTCTTAGTTATTGGCCGTTGAAAAGCAGTGTACCGGTAGTGGCGTTTTGGCCGTTTAAGGGTTAATTTCTAATCAAAAAAATTAATTTTGTACTAAAATTTTGATTCATCAACCAAAAAATGCATTTTTGAGAAAGTTGTTAACCTTTAAAACTTACTTGTTAAATTTTAACGAAAAGTTCAGTTTTCAACTAAAAAAGATGAATTTTTAAATCAAAAGATTAATTTAAAACCTAACTTTCAAACCTAGTTGTTTAATTTTCAACTAAAAAAGACGCATTTTTAAACAAAAAGCTTAATATTTTACCGAAAGGAAGTAATCAAATTTGTTAACAAAATCCAAGAATTCCGAACTAAAAAGTTGAAGTTTAAGAATTATCCAAAAAGTTTATTTTTCAACTCAGAAATTCATTTTGTATCGAAAAACACGAATTTTTAACTAAATTCAAGAATTATCGACCAAAAAGTTTAATTTTCTACTAAAACAGATTGATTTTCAAACAAAAACTTAAATTTTCTACAAAAAAAAAACGAAATTTTTAACAAAATTCAAGAATTCTGAACCAAAATGTCGAAGATTCAAATAAAAAAGATCAATTTTAAAACCAAAAGATTAATTTACTATGAAAAAGACGAACTTTAATACAATTTAAGAATTATCCATAAAGTTGAATTTTCAACTAAAAATTAACTTTTTACCGATAAAAAACGAATTTTTAACAAAATTTGAGAATTATCAACCAAACAGTGAAATTTTCTACTAAAAAAGATTTATTTTAAACAAAAACTTAAATTTTCTAAAAAAGAAAACGAAATTTTTAACAAAATTTAAGAATTCTCAACCAAAAAATACGAATTTTGTAAAAAAATTCAAGAATTCTCAACAGAAAAGTTAAATTTTTAAGAAAGAGATACAAATTTCTTTTCAGTTTTTAAGAAAGTAGTTCAACTTTAAAACCTAGTTGTTTAATT
>NC_046664.1:23284017-23306279 GCF_010883055.1 Belonocnema kinseyi
CACTACCAAAAAAGACGAAATTTTAATGTAATTCAAGAATTCCGAACCAAAAAGTTGAAATTTCAACTAAAAAAGATTAATTTACAATGAAAAATACGAATTATTAATCAAATTCAAGAACTTTTACCCAAAAAGTAGAACTTTTAACTAAAAAATTAGTTTTCTACAAAAAAAAACGAATTTTTTTAACAAAATTCAAGAATTCAGAAACAAAAAAGGCGAAGTTTCCACTAAAATAGATGAATTTTTAAACCAAAACATTAATTTACTACGAAAAAATACGAATTTTTAATAAAATTCAAGAATTCTCAACCGAAAAGTTAAATTTTTTAAGAAAGAGATCAAATATTTTTTTTATTTTTTCAGAAAGTAATTCGACTTTAAAACCTAGTTGTTTAATTTTCAACTAACAAAGACGCATTTTTAAACAAAAAGCTTAATATTTTACCGAAAGAAAATAATAAAATTTGTTAACATAATCCAAGGATTCCGAACTAAAAAGTCGAAGTTTCAAAAAAAAAAAGATTAATTTACTACGAAAAACGACGAACTTTAATCAAAATTTAAGAATTATCCAAAAAGTTGATTTTTCAACTAAGAAATTCATTTTATATTTTGGTTCAGAATTCTTGAATTTTGTTAAAAGTTTCGTTTTTTTTTGTAGAAAATTTAAGTTTTTGTTTGAAAATCAATCTGTTTTAGTAGAAAATTTAACTTTTTGGTCGATAATTCTTGAATTTTGTTAAAAATTCGTGTTTTTCGATACAAAATTAATTTCTTAGTTGAAAAATCAACTTTTTGGATAATTCTTAAATTTTGATTAAAGTTCGTCTTTTTTCGTAGTAAATTAATCTATTTTGTTGAAACTTCAACTTTTCAGTTCGGAATTCTTGGATTTTGTTAACAAATTTGATTATTTTCTTTCGGTAAAATATTAAGCTTTTTGTTTAAAAATTCGTCTTTTTTAGTTGAAAATTAAACAACTAGGTTTTAAAGTCGAATTACTTTCTTAAAAAATAAAAAAAATATTTGATCTCTTTCTTAAAAAATTTAACTTTTCGGTTGAGAATTCTTGAATTTTATTAAAAATTCGTATTTTTTCGTAGTAAATTAATGTTTTGGTTTAAAAATTGATCTTTTTCAGTTGAAACTTCGACTTTTTGGTTCTGAATTCTTGAATTTTGTTAAAAAAATTCGTTTTTTTTGTAGAAAATTAATTTTTTAGTTGAAAGTTCTACTTTTACGATAAAAATTCTTGAATTTGATTAAAAATTCGTATTTTTCGTTGTAAATTAATCTTTTTTAGTTGAAATTTCAACTTTCCGATTCGGAATTCTTGAACCATTTGGTTAAAAATTCTTGAATTATATTAAAATTTCATGTTTTTCGTAGTAAATTAATCTTTTAGTTTAAAAATTCATTTTTTAAATTGAAACTTCGACTTTTTCGTTCCGAATTCTTGAATTTTTTTACAAAATTCGTCTTTTTTTGGTTGAGAATTCTTGAATTTTGTTAAGAATTCGTTTTTTTTCGTTAAAAATTAAACAACTAGGTTTTAAAGTTAGGTTTTAAATTAATCTTTTGATTTAAAAATGCATCTTTTTTAGTTGAAAACTGAACTTTTGGTTAAAATTTAAGAAGTAAATTTTAAAGGTTAACAACTTTTTCAAAAATGCATTTTTTGGTTCATGAATCAAAATTTTAGTACAAAATTAATTTTTTTGGTTGGAAATTAAACTGCTTTGTTGCCAATTCCTTTTTTGTTGTTCTTGAAAAACTACCTTTGTAAGCAAAAATTCAACTTTTGATTCAAATTGAACTATTTTCTTAAAAATTCGTTTTTTCATTGAAAATTAATCTAGTTTATTAGTTGAAAATTCAACTTTTGTGTCAAGAGTTCTTCATCTCTTTCATAAAAATTTAACTTTTCGGGTGAGAAGTTTGGAATTCTTTTGAAAATTCGTCTCTTTGGTAATAAATTAATCTTTTTGTTTAAAAATTCTTCTTTTTTGGTTGGAAATTTAACTTTTTGGTTGAGAATTTTTTAATTTTGTTAAAAAACCATTTTTTTAATACAAAATTAATTTTTTTGTTTGAAAATTAATTTTTTGGTTAAAAATTAAACAACTAAGTTTTTAAGTTGAAATACTTTCTTAACAATTAAAAAATTGTTTCTTGTTTAAGAATTCAACTTTTTCATTTTGAATTCTTGAATCTTATTAAAAAATCTTCCTTTTTGGTAATAAATTAATCTTTTTGTTTAAAAGTTCATCTTCTTAAATTAAAATTGAACATTTTGGTTGAGAATTCTTGAATTTTGTTAATAAATTGTTTTTAAAAATAAACTTTTGTTTAAAAATTCATCTTTTTGGTTAAAAATTTAACAACTAAGTTTTAAAGGTGAGCAAATTTCTCAAAAATGCAACAAAAAAATCCAAAATGTCAGTAAACAAATCATCTTTTTGGTTGGAAATTGAACGGTTTTGTTAAAAATTCCTTTTTTTTTGTTTTTGAAAAACTCCTTTGGTAATTGAAAATTTATTATTAAAAATATTAAAAATATATTCTAAAAATATTGTACACAAAAATATTATGTCCAATATTTTTCCTACACAAAATATATTTATTTTGAGTTTTTTAAAACAATTATGATTTGTCGAAACATTTTTTTTCGCCAGTAAAACATGAAAGGTTATTATTTTTCAGGATTAATGATACATTTGATAAATTTAAAGAACAAATAATAATTCTACCTTAACAAATTTGGTAATTATTTAAATATATTAAAATATTATATATAATTATTATAAATAAAAATAAATTCATAATTTTAGATGAATTAAAACATGAACTTTCAAAGTTAAACTTATAATAATGTATATTTACATTAAATTATCATTATTTTTTTATTTAAAATAATTAATCACAAACTTATAATAACAAAATTTAAACATTTTATTACAAGATTATTTCTCAGAAGTTAAAGGATTATTATGATGTAATCAGATTCAATTTTATTTATATTTTAACGATAAATAATTCTGAACATTGTTTTTTTTCAATAGTTAAATTTTGAAAATTTACAATAAATATTTTTTCAGTTTAATGATTATCAATTTTCTTCAATTTTAACGAATTTCAAAAGAACAATCAAGTTTTCAATTCTAGATCCTCAAAATTAAAGAAATTTCGAATTTAAATCATTAAAAATTACATAATTTTTTTAAAACTTCAGGAATGTTACCATTCGGAAATTGTAGAGTTTTGGGAAATTTATGTTTCGGGATTTTCCGGTCTCTAATTATTATTATTATTATTATTATTATTATTATTATTATTATTATTATAAAATCACGCTCACGAATAAGAGTTTTTATAAGAATTTTTAGAATGATTTATTTTATAAATAATAATTTTATATTTATTTCATATACTTTATTAATTGCAGTATTATAAATTTTATTATTCAAAAGAACTTATAACTTATATAATTTTTTATAATAATATATTAATACAAATAGTAATTTAATTATATATAATTTTTTAATAAAATATATATTTTGAATCAATTTAAAGTTCGAAAATAATATTTAATTAAAAAAATCAGATTACATTTTTTAAATTTATATTTATTTTTTTTTAATATTTCAATTTAGAAGATTTAAAATTGAAAATTTTTCAATGTAACGATTTTAAACTTCAAATTCTTCAATTTTTAACTATTTTGAAAACCAAAAGTCAATTTGTCAAATCAACATCTTAAGAAATAAAGAAATTTCAATTTTAAATCATTAAAATTACATAATTTTTAATTGTAAGGTTTAAAACTAGCATAAGTTTTAATTCTGAATTTTCAAAATTAAAAACCCTTCAATTTTGAAGATTTAAACTTCAATGCTTTCGAAGATTGACAATAGAAAATGCTTATTTTTTCATGATGCAAAAAAAAATTTTAATTTGGATGACAGATTATCAAAAGTGAATTTTTAAATTTTAAATCTTTCAAGTTGAAGAAATTTCAAACGTAAATTCTGAAAATTACAATATTTTAAATTGTAAAATTGAAAACTGCGATAAGTTCTAATTGTGAATTTTCGAAATTAAAAGCTTTAGAAAATTTTTTAAATTTAAATTTCTACCATTTTGAAGGATTAAAATTAAAAATTCTAGAATTTTGAAAATATAGAATTACAGATAATTCAATTTTCAAGGTTTATATTTAAAAGTATGTAACTTAATTGGTATTCAATTTTAAATATTTTTGTTTTGTTTTGAACAGTACAATTTCGAAGAATTACAATCTAAAATTCTTCAATTTTTAAGATATAAAATTGAAGACTAATTTATTTGGAATGTTTCTAGTATAAAATTACTTAATTTAAAACTTTTTTATTTTATTTGCAGTTCATTTTTGAAGATTTACTATAAAAAAATCTTCAATTTTCAAGATTTTCAATCAAAGGTTCTTCAAATTTTAATGTTGTTTGAAATAGTTCAATTTTTTTAATTTACATTTGAAAAATTCTGAAATTTTTAATATAGAAAATTGCAAATTATTTAATTTTTAAGATTTAAATCTTAAAGGTTTTTGTTAGCTATTTAAATATTTTGAAAATAAAAATTCAAGTTTAATTTGAAATCTTTTAAATTCAAAAAATGTCAAATTTAAATCACCAACATTACAGAAATTTTAATGGTAAAACTTTTATCCTTGAATTGTGATGATTTTGAAGATTAAAATATTTGAAATTCTACAATGTTGAAATTTTGAACCTTTATTTTAATTATTAAATTTTAAAGATTTACAATTAAAATTCTTCCATTTTTGCAATTGCAATTTGAAATTATTCAAAATTTAAAAATTGCAATAGAATATTCATTAATTTAGAATCTTTATAGTTTTAAAAAAGTACCATTTTAAACGTTTTTTTTTGTTTTTTAATATTTAGTTTAATTTTGAAGATTTACAATGGAAAATTCTTCAGTTTTTAAGTTTTAAAATTGAATATTCATTGTCTTTGGACAGTTTTAGTTTAAAAATATGTAATTTTGAATGTTGTTTTTTTTTTAATATTCTGTAATTTTTATGATTTACATCAGAAACTTCTTCAAGTTGGAAAATTTAGAATTTAAAACTCTTTACTTTTTTTTCTTCAAAATCAGAAAAATTAAAGGATTTTGATTCAAAATCTTTAAAGTTGAAGAGTCTTTAGTTACAATTACTAAAAATTGAAAAATTTCCATTGTAAATGCTCAAAATTAAAAACTGCAATTTTAAAAAGTTAAATTTAAAGTTCTAGAATTTTTAAGGGTTATAAAGAAAAATTCCAGAATTTTGAAAATAAAGAATAGAAAATTATTCAATTTTCAATATTTATATTTTTAATACATGTAATTTTGAATGCTTTTTAAAACAGTCTAATTCTAAATTTCTAAATTAATATTGAATATTCATTAATTTGTAATGTTTATAGTTTAAAATGCTACCATTTTAAACCTTTTTTTTTTTAAATATTTAGTTTAATTTTGAAGATGTACAATTGAATATTCATTATTTTTTCAAAGTTTTAGTTTAAAAATATGTAATTTCAATTTTTTTGTTTAATATTCTGTAATTTTGTATGATTTGTCATTAAACCTTTATTAATTTGGAATACCTAGTATAAAATAATGTAATTTTGAATTTTTCTGGAATATGTAGTTCAACTGTTAAGATTTAATATTAAAATTGATGCAATTTCTAAGACTAGAAATTGAAAATTCTTTAATTAAGTTTTGCAAAATGAATAAGTTAAAGTACCCTGAGTATTATCATAATTACACTTAAATATAAAATTTAATAATTTAAAAACTGCACAATCTGATTATTCCCTAATAGTTGTAAAACAATTTGTTTGGGTGATTAAAATATGCAACAAAAATTGTGAAAATTGAAACATAGTGAACATAACCTACAACCTACCTGTTGAGGTTAGACAAATCGATTGTGTCCATGTCAATGACATGAATTTGCCTGAAGCCCATCAAAGCCAAGTTCTTTAATAATTCACAGCCTAGTCCACCAGCTCCAATAACAAGTACTTTGCAAGAATCCATCAAAAGTGGGAGATTTTCTGAAGAAGGATCAAAATCTGGCCGGCAAAATGGTCCAGATCTTTCCAAAACTTTTCGAAGATGACTCAATCTTCTATTCGTGTGATCAGACCCCATTTTTGATATTTAGGTGACGAAAAACTTATTCTTTATTGGACCCCTTTCACCTGGATCTAACTTCAAATAATTATAAATATATAATCGTAAAAAAAAACACAATAAATTGATCACAGACTGTCAACCTCCGCCATTGAAATGGAACTGTCAACACTAGCGGAAGCGGAAGTGCAGGAAGCGCACCCTGGAGTTTGAATTTAAAAAGAGGACTTCTACAGAAGTCAATTTTCAAATTTTAAACAAAATAGATCAATTTTTTACTAAATAGTTGAATTTTCCAGTTAAAAAATCAATTTCCAGCAATCATATTATTTTATACTAAAAAAAGAAGGAATTTAAAATTATATATTTGATTTTTTAATAACATAGTTACACTTTCAAGCACAAACATTAGTTTGTACAAAAACGGTTAATCTTTTGGTTAAGAAGGTAAATTTTCTACCGAAAAAAACGAATTTTTAACAAACTAGATCAATTTTTTACCAAATAGTTGGATTATCCAACAATATATTATATTGTTTATAACAATATATTAATTTTTTAATAAAAAAGACAAATTTTCAAAAAAATAAATAAATTTTTAATTAAATAGTTGAATGTTCCATTAAAAATATAAAGATCAAAATTGAAAGATACATTTTCACCAAAAACACGAATTTTCATCCAAAAAGAAGAATTTTAAACCAAGAAGATTAATTTTCTACCAAAAAAGACGAATTTTTAACAAAATAGATCAATTTTTGACCAAATAGTTGAATTTTCCAACCAAATATTCAATTTTTCATCCAAAATATCAGCTTTCAACCAAAAATATTAATTTTCTAATAAAAAAGACAAATTTTCAAAAAAATAAATAAATTTTTAATTAAATAGTTGAATTTTCCAATAAAAATATAAAGATCAAAATTGAAAGATACATTTTCACCAAAAAACACGAATTTTCATCCAAAAAGAAGAATTTTAAACCAAGAAGATGAATTTTCTACCAAAAAGACGAAATTTTAACAAAATGGATGAATTTTTAACCAAATAATTGAATTTTCCAACCAAATGTTCAATTTTTCATCCAAAATATCAGCTTTCAATCAAAAATATTAATTTTTCATAAAAAAGACGAATTTTCAAAAAAATAAATAAATTTCAATTAAATAGTTGAATTTTCAATTCAAAATATAAATTTCAAAATTGAAAGAAAACATTTTTACCAAAAACACGAATTTTTATCCAAAAGGAAGAATTTTTAACCAAGAAGATTAATTTTGTACCAAAAAAGACGAATTTTTAACAAACTAGATCAATTTTTTACCAAATAGTTGGATTATCCAACCAAATTTTCAATTTTTTATCCAAAATATCAGTTTTCAACTAAAAATATTAATTTTCTATAAAAGAAGATGAATTTTCAACAAATTAAATTAATTTTTAACTAAGCAGTTTAATTTTCCACCCAAAAGTTCAATTTTAAACTAAAAAAAATATATTTTTATCATAAAATAAGAATTTCCGGCAACAAAGATGAATTTTCTACCAAAAAGACGAAATTTTAACAAAATGGATGAATTTTTAACCAAATAGTTGAATTTTCCAACCAAATGTTCAATTTTTCATCCAAAATATCAGATTTCAACCAAAAATATTAATTTTTTAATAAAAAAGACAAATTTTCAAAAAAATAAATAATTTTTTAATTAAATAGTTGAATTTTCCATTAAAAATATAAAGATTAAAATTGAAAGATACCTAAAAGATCAATTTTAAACTAAAAATGATATATTTTGACCATAAAATAAGAATTTCCAGCAACAAAGATGAATTTTCTACCAAAAAAGACGAAATTTTAACAAAATAGATGAATTTTTAACCAAGTAGTTGAATTTTCCAACCAAATGTTCAATGTTTCATCCAAAATATCAGCTTTCAACCAAAAATATTAATTTTTTAATAAAAAAGACAAATTTTCAAAAAAATAAATAAATTTTTAATTAAATAGTTGAATTTTCCATTAAAAATATAAATTTCAAAATTGAAAGAAAACATTTTTACGAAAAACACGAATTTTCATCCAAAAGGAAGAATTTTTAACCAAGAAGATTAATTTTCTACCGAAAAAGACGAATTTTTAACAAAATAGTTCAATTTTTGACCAAATAGTTGAATTATCCAACCAAATTTTCAATTTTTTATCCAAAATATCAGCTTTCAACAAAAAATATTAATTTTCTATAAAAGAAGACGAATTTTCAACAAAATAAATTAATTTTCAACTAAATAGTTCAATTTTCCATCTAAAAGATCAATTTTAAACTAAAAATAATATATTTTTATCATAAAATAAGAATTTCCAACAACAAAGAAGAATTTTCTACCAAAAAGACGAAATTTTAACAAAATGGATGAATTTTTAACCAAATAGTTGAATTTTCCAACCAAATGTTCAATTTTTCATCCAAAATATCATCTTTCAACCAAAAATATTAATTTTTCATAAAAAAGACGAATTTAAAAAAAAAATTTCAATTAAATAGTTGAATTTTCAATTCAAAATATAAATTTCAAAATTGAAAGAAAACATTTTTACCAAAAACACGAATTTTCATCCAAAAGGAAGAATTTTTAACCAAGAAGATTAATTTTCTACCGAAAAAGACGAATTTTTAACAAAATAGATCAATTTTTGACCAAATAGTTGAATTATCCAACCTAATTTTCATTTTTTTACCCAAAATATCAGCTTTCTACAAAAAATATTAATTTTATATAAAAGAAGACGAATGTTCAACAAAATAAATTAATTTTTTACTAAATAGTTCAATTTTAAACTAAAAATGATATATTTTGATCATTAAATAAGAATCTGCAACAACAAAGATGAATTTTCTACCAAGATCATTAATTTTCTACCAAATAGACGAAAATTTAACAAAATAGATCAATTTTTAACCAATTAGTTGAATTTTCCAACCAAATGTTCAATTTTTCATCCAAAATATCAGCTTTCAACAAATAATATTAATTCTCCATAAAAAAGACGAATCTTCAACAAAAAAATTTTAATTAAATAGTTCAATTTTCCATTCAAAATATAAATTTCAAAATCGAAAGAATACATTTTTACTAAAAAGACGAATTTTCATCCAAAAAGAAGAATTTTTAACCAAGAAGATTAATTTTCTACTAAAAAGAACAAATTTTTCAAATAAATAGTTGAATTTTAAATAACGTAGTTAGATTTTCAAACAAAAAAATTAATTTCTAACAAAATTGTTTACCTTTTAGTTAAAAATTTTAATATTCTACCAAGAAGACGAATTTTCAACAAAATAGATGACGTTTTAACCAGATAGTTCCATTTTGTATACAAAAAGATGAATTTTTTTTAACCAAGAAGATTAATTTTCTACTAAAAAGAACAAAGTTTTAAATAAATAGTTGATAGCTCAATTTGCTACTAAAAAAGAGGAACGTTTACTAAAATAGATATATTTGCAACAAAAAAATTAATTTTTGCAAAAATAGTTCAACTTTTAGCCAAGAAGTTGAATTTTCTACCGAAAAGACAAATTTTTCAAAAAAATAGATTAATTTTTAACTAAATAGTTCAATTTTCCACTCAAAAGATCAATTTTAAAATAAAAATAATATATTTTTATTATAAAATAAAATTTACAAGAACAAAGATGAATTTTTCAACCAAGAAGATTAATCTTCTACCAAAAATAAGGAATTTTCAAATATATAGTTGAATTTTACAGCAAAAGATCAATTTTCAATTATAAATATAAATTTTTGATCAAGATTGATTTCCTACTAAAAAAAAACGAATTTTCAAGTAAATAGTTCAATTTTTAATTAAATCGGTAGATTTTCAAACAAATTTTGTGATAAAAGTAGTTAATCTTTTAGCTAATAAGTTTAATTTTCTAAGAAAAAGAGGAATTTCCAAGAAAATCTATTAAATTCTAACCAAATAGTTGAATTTTTCATCTAAAAGATCAATTTTCAACCAAAAAGATTAATTTTTGACGAATAATATTAATTTTATGCTAAAGAAGAACGAATTTTCTATAAAAAAAATCATTTTTAAACAAATAGTTGAATTTTCAATCAAAATGTTTAATTTTCCATCCAAAATATCAAATTTCAATCAAAAAGAATAATTTTCTACGGAAAAATACGAATTTAAGAAAAAAATAGAAAATTTTTTAACTATAGTTGAATTTTCTACTCGAAAGAAGCATTTTTAATTAAAAAGAATACATTTTTACCAAAAAAGATGAATTTCCATCGAAAAAAATGAAGTTTTAACCAAAAAGATTAACTTTCTATTGAAAATAAGGAATGTTTAAATATATAGTTTAATTTTTAATCACGTAGTTGCATTTTCTATTAAAAAGAGAAAATTCCAACAAAATAGATTAATTTTCAATCAGATAGTTGAATTTTACACGCAAAAGATCAATTTTCAAATTAAAATATAAATTTTTACCAAGAAGATTGATTTACTCCTAAAAAAAAGACGAATTTTCAAGTAAATCAATTTAAGTTCAATTTTTAATTAAATAGATAGATTTTCAAACAACTTTTTGTTTATAAAAGTAGTTAATCTTTTAGCTAATAAGTTTAATTTCCTAACAAAAAGAAGAATTTTCAACAAAATAGATGAAATTTAATCAAATAGTTGAATTTCCAATTAAGAAAGATGAATTTTTAACCAAGAACAATTTTCTATTAGAAAAATACGAATTTTCGAGTAAATAGTTCAATTTGTAATAAAATGGTTAAATTAAAAAAGAAAGAAAAGTAGTTTATTTTTCTAACAAAAAAAGGAATTTTCAAAAAACTCGAATAATTTCTAACCAAATAGTGGAATTTTTCATCCAAAAGATCAATTTTCAACCAAAAAGGTTAATTTCATGCCAATAATATTAATTTTATACTGAAGAAGAACTAATTTTCGAATAAATAGTTGAATTTTCAACAACAAAAAATTTTTGTTGTTGTTGAATTTTCAACAAAAATAAAATAATTTTTTTTAAATGGGTCAAATTTCTAATGAATAGTTGAATTTTTCACTTAAATGTTCAATTTTCCATCCTAAATAGTTGAATTTTCTACTCATAAGATACATTTTCAAGTAAAAAGAATAATTTTGTACGAAAAAGACGAATTACCATCCAAAAAGATGGATTTTTAACCAAGGAGACACATTTTCTACTAAAAAACAATCTGTCAATTTAAAATTAAAAAAAAAAAATTCGAATTTTCAATAGAAGCGTAGAATTTCCAACCAAGAAAGATTTTTCAATCAATAAAGAGAAAAAAATCTTATCCAAAATGTTGAGTTTACAACCGCAAAATATGAATTTTCTATAAAAAGAATTGAATTTTAAACTAAAAAAAATGGGTATTCAAAAAAAAAAGGAATTTTGATTTTAAAAAGTTGAATTTTCTAGCAAAAATTAAGTAGCTAGATTTTGAGTAAAAAAAAAACTAATTTTCAACAACAACAATAAAACGAATTTTCAATCAAATTTGTTCAATTTTTAACCAAAGAAATTCACTTTGAACTAAAATTATGCATTTAAATTTTTTTTTAAATTGCTAAACAAAAAGTTAAATTTTCATCCCAGAAGGCGAATTTTCTACCGAAAAAAACAACAACAAATTTTCAAAAAAATAGATGAATTCATAACTAAAAAAGATCAAATTTCAACAATTTTTTTGAAAAATTTATGAATTTTATATGATTCCATTTTTTGTCTTTTGAATTTCTTTAAATTCTTTTGGATTCTTTGGAATCCCTTTGAAATCCACTGAATTTATTTGGACGAAAAAAATTTTTCATTCATGTGAATTATTTGGAATTCACTCGGAATTCTTTAGAATTCAAAAAAGAATTTGTTTGAATTCCCTCGAATCCTTTAAAATTGATTCAAATTTTTATGAAATGTTTCCGTTTATTTAAATTTTTCACCGTAAGTGTTTATGAATTTCATCGAATTCTTTTAATTCCCCAAAAAATCCTCATAATTTACAAGCATTTTATTTAATTTATTGCGTTTTTCTTTCTTCAATTTGATTTTATTAGAATGCTGGTTACTCTTATTTTACTCAATTCAATGGAATTAAAAAAAAATTATTCACTAAACTCAAATTCTTATGAATCTGATCGAAGTTTGTTAAATTCCCTTGAATTCTTCTAAATTCGATTAAATTTTACTTATATCAATGTCATTTTTTTTCATTTCAAATAATTTGAAATCCGCCTTGTATTTTTTTAATTCTTGTGAATTTGACCGAACTCTCCTAAATTCCCTTAAATTCTTTTAAATTAATTTCAATTTTACTGAAGTTAATGGATTTAAAAAACTAAATTATTTGGATTCTACCCGCTATACTTTTGAATTATTTAAAATTTGCCCTTAATTCCCTTTCAATAAAAAAATATAATTTTCAATCAGACATTAAATTTCAACCAGAAAGATTAATTTGATAAAAAAAGAATCATTTTGATAAAAATACATTAAAATTTTTGTGACTTTGATTTGGCATTCACCCTGCTCTTTTTAATTCCGTTACATCCTTCTAAATTCAAATATTAAATACATCCATGGTATAGTTTCGGTTTAAAAATGTTTTCTGAATTTTTTAAAATTGTTTTCACCTAAAACAAATTCTTATGAATTTGATCGAAATCTCTTAAATTCCTTTGAATTCTTTTAAATTCATTTCGATTTTATTAATTACATTTAATCAATTAAATCATGACTTTTTGCATTTTTCTTTGAATTTTTCGTTCAATTTTTTTAATTCACTTCAAAACTAATGAATTCAATGAATTTTCTTAATATTTTTTAATTGTTCTCAATTCCTTTGAATTTTTCAAAATTCACTCTGCACTTAATGAATTCAATGCATTTTTAAAAATATTTTCGAATAGTTTTTAATTCAATTGAATTTTTTTTTAACATTCAGCTTGAATTTTTATGAATTTTATTTGGAATTCACCCTGAATTCTTAAGAAATCAAAAGAGAATTCTTTTAAATTCCATTGAATCCTTTTAAATTTACTCAAATCTTAATTGAATCAATGGTTTAGTTTCGGTTTAAAGAAGTTTTTGGAGTTTTTTAAATGTTGTTCACTTAACAGAAATTCTTACGAATTTGACCGAAATCTCTTGCGTTCTTCTAAATTAATTTCAATTTTACTTATTCACTCCAAATCTAATGAATTCAATGAATTTTCTTAATATTTTTTAATTGTCTTTAATTCTCTTGAATTTTCCAAAATTACTGTAAACTTAATGAATTCAATATATTTTTAAAAATAATTTTTAATTTTTTTAATTCACTTGAATTTTTTTAACCGTCAGCTTAAATTTTTATTATTTTTTTTTTTAATTCACCCTGAATTCATTGGAAATCAAAAGAAAATTCCTTGATATCCCATTGAATCCTTCTAAATTCACTCAAATTGTAATTCAATGGAATAGTTTCGGTTTAAAATTTTTTTGTATTTTGTTCACTTGACATAAATTTCTATGAATTTGACAGAAATCTCTTAAATTCCTTTGAATTCTTCTGAATTCATTTTGATAAATGATAAATATAAATGATAAATAAATATTAATTAAATAAATAGAATAGTTTTGGTTAAAAAATGTTTTTTAAATTGATTTTTTTGTTTTCATTAAACACAAATTCTTCTGGATTTGACCGAAATCTCTTAAATTCCGTTGAATTCATCTAAGTTTCTTTCAATTGTACTAAAATCAATCAAATTAAAAAAATTAAATCATGAATTTTTCTAAATTTTCTCCAAACCTAATAAATTCAATTAATTTTGTTTCAATTTTTCTAAATTCACTCCAAAACTAATGAATTCACTGAATTTTTTCAATATTTTCTAATTGTTTTCAATTCCCTTTAATTTTTCAAAATTCAGTCGAAACTTAATTGATTCAATGCATTTTTTAAAATATTTTAAAATTGTTTCTAATTCACTTGAATTTTTATAATTTTTATTTAAAATTCACCTTGAATTCTTCAGAAACCAAAAGATAATTCTTTTAAATTCCATTGAATACTTCTAAATTCACTGAAATACTAATTACATCAATGGAATAGTTTCGATTTAAAAAAGTTTTTTGAGTTTTTTTAAATTTGGTTCACTTGACTCAAATTCTTATGAATTTGACAGAAATCTCTTAAGTTCCTTTGAATTCCTCTAAATTAATTTCAATTTTACTAAAATCAATGAAATTAAAAAAAAATCAAATCATGAATTTTTGTTCGAAATTTTCTAATTTCACTCCAAAACTGATAAATTCAATTAATTTTCTTAATATTTTAAAATTGTTTTTAATTCCCTTAAATTTGTCTAAATTCATTCTAAACTAAATGAATTCAATGCATTTAAAAATAATTTTGAATTATTTTTAATTCAATTGAATTTTTTTTAACATTCAGCTGGAATTTTTATAAATTATATTTGGAATTCACCTTGAATTCTTCAGAAATTAAAATAGAATTTCACCGTAATCTTTTAAATTTCTTTGAATTCTTTTAAATTTATTTAAATTTTACTAAAATCAATGAAAATTAAAAACAAAATAAATCATGAATTTATCTAAATTCACTCCACGCCTAATGAATGCAATGAATTTTCTTAATAATTTCTTATTGTTCTTAATTCCCTTGAATTTTTCAAAATTCACTCTAAACTTAATGAATTCAATGCATTTTTTAAAATATTTCGGAATTGTTTTCAGTTCACTTGAATTTTTTTTTTAATTCAGCTTGAATTTTTCTGAATTTTTTTTAATTCACCCTGAATTCTTTAGAATTTAAAAAAGAATTCTTTTAAATTCCATTGAATACTTCTAAATCCACTCAAAATACACAAATTATTATGAATTTGACCAAAATATTTTAAATTCCTTTGAATTCTTCTGAATTCGTTTCAATTTTATTCAAATCAATTAAATCTAAAAAAAAAACAAATCATGAATTTTTTCAAATTTTCTAAATTCACTCCAAACCTAATGAATTCAATTAATTTTCTTAAGATATTTTTTTATTTCCTTTAATTCCCTCGAGTGTATCAAAATTCACTCTAAACTTAATAAATTCTATGCATTTTTAAAAACATTTCTGAATTGTTTTTAATTCACTTGAATTTTGCATATATTGAAAGAGAATTCTTGTAAATTCCAAAGAATCCTTCTAAATCCTGTCAAATATTAATGAACTCAATGGAATAGTTTCTGTTTAAAAATGTTATTTTTCAAAATTTTGTTCACTTGACACAAATCATTATGAATTTGACCGAAATCTCTTAAATTCCTTTAAATTCTTCTAAATTCATTTCAAATTTATTAAAATCAATAGAATTAAAAAAATCAAATCATGTTTTTTTTCAATTTTACCTAAATTCTCTCTAACTTAATGAATTCAATGCATTCTAAAAAATATTTCGGAATTTTTTCCAATTCACTTGCATTTTTTTTTTAATTCAGCTTGAATTTTTATGATTTATTTTTTAATTCACCCTGAATTCTTTAGAATTTAAACGAGAATTCTTTAAAATTGAAGTAAATCCTTCTAAATTCACTCAAATATTGATTAAATCAATAGAATAGTTTCTGTTTAAAAACATTGTATGAGTTTTTTTTTTTAATTTGGTCACTTGACAAAATTCTTATGAATTTGACCGAAATCTCTTAAATTCCTTTGAATTCTCCTAAATTCATTTTATTTTTACTAAAATCAATGGAATTAAAAAAAATAAATCATGAATTTTTCTAAATTCACTCCCAACCGAATGAATTCAATAATTTTCTTAATAATTTTGAATTTTTTTCAATTCCCTTGAATTTATCAAAATTCAATTTAAACGTCATAAATGCAATTCGGTAAAAAATATATTTTGGAATTACTTTTAATTCTATTGCACTTTTTAAACATTCAGCTTGATTTTTTATGAATTTAATCGTATAGAATCGAATTATTTAAAGTTGTTTTCAATTCTTTTGAATTTTTTTAATTCACTTTTTTTCAGTTCACTTAAATTCTAATGAATTTGCTCTGAATTCTGCGCAGTCCCACTATAATTCCCTTTAATTCCCCTTGAAATTCATTCTACTTTTAATAAAATTAATGGCATTTTTTTAAAGATACGAGAGTGTAATCAAAAACCGAAAAAGGAAATTGCTTTCAAATTTCGTTTATTGAATACAGTGGTTTAAAACGAATTACAAAGTGATTTCTTACAGCAAATAAGATTTTCTGAACTTTCACTTTTAAGCTTGTGATGAGTCGATAGCTTAATAAAAAAAAATCAAATAATCTATTTATACAAAACCTGACAAAACTCTCATTCCGAAAACAAATGTTCTGATAGTGTAATACTTTTTTACAACTCTATTAAATAAAAATATACAACGATAATGATGTATTTGTTGTTAAAAATCTTTTATACAGATTACTATCTTTGTAAATCTAAAGTTGACAAATCACGCATTCAATAGAGGAAAATATTAACCATTTATTACTATAATGGAATAGTTCTATCACAAATAAAACACTTGTACATCAATTTATTAATTATTAATTATTAATTAATATTATTTGAAGGACATTTTTTTAAATTCAATTCTAACAGTTCCGATTAACACATTTATAAAGTTCAAAATTACACAAAGGTGGTAAAAAAACAAATAACAAAAATGAAAAATAACACTTCTTTCATTTCTTTTTTGAAAATGTTTCTTTAATTTTTTTATTCTTCATAACATTATTTCGGAAAAATATTGAGTGGCGAAAAAATATTTTGTTCCATTGAATAATCTGAACAAGAACATTTACATCCAAATCTCAAGTGTTTCTTTTCCAAAAAGGAAAAAAAAAATTAAGTAGTAAAAAAAATTATTGAATAATATTAACATTTCACAATAATCTGGGAAATTTTTATGACGCCGGACATTTAAATCTATGTTCTCTAATTCGACAGAGGAGCAAGAATTGATTTTTGATAGTCTTGGAAGAAGTTTAAGACAAAAAATGTTGGTATGGATAAATAAAAAATTTTAGTTTATTTTTAATTGAACAAAACTTATCGGTATGTAAACAATTTAACCCAAAAAATTCATTTTACTAATTGAAAGAGCACTATCATCCAAGACTTTCAGACTCGAAAATAAAAAAAAAATCATGTAAAAAATAAAGCGGTCGAGAAAATCCTTTCAGTTTCAATTCGACCAACAAAAATTTTCCCTCAAACGTAACTGACGTAATCGATTTTACTGTGTTGTATATTTTATTGAAATTTAATTCGACCCTAAATCACTATGAAATTGTAAATTCTGGGTTTACTTATTCAAGAAAAATGTTATTTTTCAAGGCAAAACTTGTAATTATTTTTATTTTAGAAATTTCTGAATTATAAAAGGAAGTTTTGTAAAAGAAATATAATTTGGACTACGAACAGGGATAATTTTTGTAATTTATAAATTATAACTCTTGTAAAAAATTCTTGAATTTTGAAAATCTAGAATTGATTGCTTTCAAAGATTAACAATTGAAATCTCTTAAATTCTAAAGATTTATAAATAAAAATTCTTTAATTCGTATGATTTTGAAAATCAAAAGTCGAATTTTCGATTTTAAATCTTCCAAATTTAAGAAATTTCGAATGTAAACCATTAAAATTACAGAATTTTTATTTATACATTTATTAAATTAAAATGTTACAAAATTCTAGAATTTTTAGGAGTTATAATCGAAAATTCTTGAATTTGAAAAATATAGATTTGCACATTATTCAATTTTTAAGATGGAACCGTATAATTTGGAAGATTTAAAATTCAAAATTCTTCAATTTTATCGATATAAAATTTAAACTCTTCAACAAAACAGATGAATTTTTAAACAAAAAAGGTTAACTTTCAAGAACAAAAATAGAATATTTTAATATAAAGTTACAGAAATATTTTTTGAAGCAAATAAAATACATTACAAACAAAATAGTTACATATACATAAAAAAAAAAAACTAAAGAAAATGGAATAGTACAATTTTCAGTTGAAAAAGCTAATTTAAAAAAAATTAATTTTAACTAAAAAAATGAAATTGCTGGAACCAACTCAAAATTATCAATCTTTGAAAAAATTCCCTCTTTAAAGTCAAAATTGTGATTCTTTTGAAAAATTCAATGTTCCAAAACAGAATGATCACTCTTCTAGAAAATTCTCTGATCCAATTCAAAATTACATATAACTGCCTTAGAAAATTTCCTGTTCCAATTCAGGATTATAATTTTTCTTAAAAATTTACTGTTCCACTTTTTTATAAATCTTTTTTAAATCAAAGTATAACTCAGAATTATAATTTTTCTGTAAAATTTTCTGTCCAACGTCAAAATTATTGAGCAAACTGAGAATAATTATATATCAAAATACTTTTATTATTTATTTTAGTCCAAAAGAATGAAAAATGCCAATCAGTGAATCAAATTCACGTTTTCTCGGTTAGATAGACACCCTGAGAATGAGTATTGTATCAATACAAATCAAGTTTCTGCAATAGATTCTGGAATAAGATTCTGGATTAACATTCTAGAATAAAATTCTCGATTAAAATTCTGGAATAACATTCTAGAATAAAATTCTAGAATAGATTCTAGAATAAATTTCTAGTTATTTAATTCTAGAATACAATTCTTGAATAAAATTCTAGATTAAAATTCTAGAATAAAAATCCAGAATAGATTCTGGAATAAAAATCTAGAACAGATTCTTGGATAGAATTCTAGATTAAAATTCTAAAATAAAATTCTAGAATACAATTCTAGAATAAAATTCTACGATAAAATTCTAGATTAAAATTCTAGAATAGATTTTAGAATAAGATTCTACATTAAAATTCTAGAATAAAACAACCAGACTAGATTCTAGAATAAAATTCTAGATTAACCTTCGAGAATGAAAATCCATAATAGATTTTTGAATAAAATTCTAGAATATATTCTAGAATAAATTTCTGGAATAGAATAGATTCTCGAATAATATTCAAGAATGGATTCTAGAATATTCTAGAAGAAAATCCAGAAGATTCTAGAAGAAAATTTTAGAAGAAAATTATAGAATAGATTCTCGAATATATTCTAGAATAAAATTCTAGGATAGATTCTAGAATAAAATTCTAGAATAAAAATCCATAATAGATTATAGCATAAATTCCGGAATAAATTTTTAGAACAAACTTTTAGAATAAAATTCTAAGATAAAATTCAAGATGAAAATTATATAATAGATTCTAGAATGAAATTCTAGAATAAAAATCAGAATATATTCTAGAAAAAAAATCCATAATAGATTATAAAATAAAATTCTAGATTCAAATTCTAGATTTAAAAAAAAGAATAGATTCTAGAATAAAATTCTCCAATAAATTTCTAGATTCAAATTCTAGAATAGATTCTGAAATAAAATTCTGGATTCAAATTCAAGATTAAAAAACCAGAATGGATTGTAAAATAAAATTCTGGAGTAAAAATTCAGAATAGATTCTAGAATGAAATTCTAGATTAAAATTCCTCGATAAAAATCTAGAATATATTCTAGAATAAAAATCCAGAACAGATTCTAGAAAAAGATTCTAGAATAAAATTCTAGAAGAAAATATAGAATAGATTCTAGGATAAAATTCTAGAAAACATTCTAGAATAGATTCCGGAGAAAATTCTAGATTAAAATTCTAGAATATAATCTCGAATAGATTTTAGAATAAAGTTTTCAATTGAAATTCTAGAACAGATTCTAGAATAAAAACCCGGAATAGGTTTTAGAATAAAATTCTAGAATGAAATTTTAGAATAAAGTTCTAGAATTAAATTCTAGAATAAAATTCTAGAATAAAATTCTAGAATAAAATTCTAGAATAAAATTCCAGAATAAAATTCTAGAATATAAAAAAAATGCTATCCCTGTATTTTCAATTATCTAAAAATTAAATACTGCACAAAACACAGTAAAATCAACTACCTAGCCCTCTTGAATGATGCGCAAATGAAAGGATTTATCACGACAGGTACTGACTAAATACTCCTATTCTTTACTCGAGGCTTGCGGCTCGACAGCCTCATCCGTGGATTGAACCGGTTGAGTCAAAGTATTCTGAAACCACAGCATCCAGTTGCTCAAGTAATGACCGCTGACTGGACTATCGGTGTCTTCCTTCATCTGCGCATTGCTTAACTCTTCAAAACTGCGAACAGTCTGAAGTTCGGTGAAACTGTTCATCACCAAGTGTCTGCCATGCATTCGTAACTCCCTCTTTCTAAGCGCATCTTTTACTAACCTTTCCCTGCGTTCCTCCTCGGTCTCGATAGCCGACCTGGTGAATCTCATTTCTCGCGCTCGGATCGCGTCCCTCTTCAACCTCTCCTTTCTCTCCTCGTCCGTCTCCTTGGCATACTGATTCAACCTCTGCTCCCGCCGCTTCGCCGACTCTTTATTCAATCGCTCGCGCCTCTGCTCGGGAGTTTCGTTCGCGTACATGCTCAATCTCTTGAGCCTCCTCTTCTCCGCTTCGCGATCCTGTCGCTTCCGCCTCTCCTCCGGCGACTCATTGTACATCCTGTACTCCCTTTTCCGTGCCGCATCGGCATCAAGTCGCTTTCTCTTCTGCTCGGGTGTCTCATAATACATACGCATCTCGCGCTTTTTTGCTGCCTCTCGCGCCAGTCTCTCTTGCCTCTGCTCCTCGCTCTCCTCCTCGTAGAGCTTCTTCCTCTTTTCCCTCATACACTCGGCTTTTCTCCTCAAGCGTTCCCTGCAATTAGAGATTTTAAGTGCCCACGAATTTATGCTGAGCAAATGTTTTTTTTTTCTTTTTTTCATCTAGACTGTAAAACAAGGACTTGTGTAAAATTACAGAGTTTCCGAAAATTACATATTGTATCACTGTAAATATCACACACTTCACTGTGTGATTTCACAGAAATGTGTAAAATTACATCCTCTAACGATTTTTAAATTACATCGAGATTTTTAATTTTACCATAGATCTTTAATTTTACTCTGACGGAAATGTGAGATTTTTGATTTATAATTAATTGAGAATTTGGAATAATAAAATGATATGTGAATACGAAAGCGTCTCTCATTTTCGTTATTTATCGACGCCCTCATCCTCTAATTTTGGAGCATTTTGCTTCTTAACGCGAGAAAATGGACAGCTGTATTTAACTTTGTTGACAGCTTTCACAAAAAAATCGCTAAAATTCGAGCTCTTGCTATTTTGCCTTTTACATTTTCTGCTATTGAAACGAAAAAAAGCGGCTATTCAAAACGTGAAATTCATATTTTTGTTGCGGAATTTTTCAACTACAAAAAAATATCCATAGTCCGGATTGTGTTTCTTGAATCTCCATGAAATTCTTGTACGAAGTTTGACCATCGAGTGTTCGAAACCTGTCGCCCCAATAAATTTTATTTTATTTTATTCTTTCACAATAATGAATTTTAGATTTTCGTGTGTAAAATTATAAGCCGAATTGGAATATCACAAAAGCTTCAATTGCAAAATTCATCGCTAGGTGGACTCTTACCAATTTTCGTAAACTTACTCTGATATACGAGGGTCCTTCTATTTACATCCACCAGAGACGTAAAATTCAATAGATTTTTTTTACAGCGTAGAAATTTAACTATTCCATTTTTTCTTTTTTAGTTGAAAATTCATTTTTGTGGTTGAAAATTCAACTTTTTTTATTCAAAATGTAACTTTTCTCGTGAAAATTCCTTTTTGTTTTTTGGTTGAACGTTTCCTTTTTTAACATTTTAACTATTCTAACTTTGAATAAAGATTGATCTTCTTATATGAAAATTCATGTACTTTGTTGAAAAAAAAAGTCTTCTTTGGTTGAAAATTTATATTTTAAGCTAAAAATTAATTCATTTGACTGAAAACTCGTTTTCTGTTTGTTTCTTTAAACGTTACATTTCTCAATGAAAATTGATGTATTCTATTTTGGATTTGTAAATTTATTT
>NC_046664.1:23306379-23316411 GCF_010883055.1 Belonocnema kinseyi
GAGGTTCATTTTTGGCTTTAAAATTGAATTATTTGGTTGAGAATTCATTTTTTTAAATTGATTGTTTTAACTGAAAATTTTATTCTTCTATTTTTGTTTAAAAAATCATTTTCTTGGATGAAAAACAAGCACTATTTTGTTGGAAATTCCTCCTTTTTGGTTCAATTCAACGGTTTTTTATTTTAAGTTTAAATTTTTTTAGTTAAAATATAAACTATAACAAGTTTCGTTAAGAAATAGCATTTTTTGTTAATAATTCAACTTTTTAGTTGTAAATGTAACTATTTTATTTAGAAAAATTTTCTAAAGTCAAAAGTGGATTTTTTGGGTGAAAAATTCAACTATTTGCTTAAAAATTAATCTATTTTTTTGAAAATTCCTCTTTTTTATATAAAATTAATCTATTGGATGGAAAATTCTACTTATTTTGGTTAAAAATTAATTTATTTTGGTTAAGATAAATAATTTGGTTGCAAATTTTTCTTCTTGGGTAGAAAGTTGATCTTTCTGATTGGAAATTCAACTTTTTTGTTAAAAATTAATATGTTTTGTTGGAAATTCGTATTTTTTAAAAAGAAGATTGATTTTCTGGCTTGAAATTTCAACTAATTTAATTTAAAATTTAATTATTGGTTAAAAATTCGTCTTTTTCAGTCGAGAATTAATCTTCTGGATTAAAAATTAATCTTTTTGGTAGTAAATTCGTTTTTTTTTGTTTGTAATAAATTATTCTATTTAGTTAAAAATTAATCTTATGGCTGCAAAATTCAACTATTTTCTTAAACATTGATCTAATTTGTTGAAAATTCCTCTTTTTTTATATAAAATTATTCTTAAGTTTGAAAATTGACCTTTCCGATGGGAAATTTAACTAATTAGGTTTAAAATTTATTTATTTTGTTCAAAATTTGTCTTTTTTATTAGAAAATGAAACTTTTCTGATAAAATATGAAATACGTGTACTTTGTTAAAAATTATTTTTTCTTAGTTGAAAAGATGAACTGAAAATGAACCTTTTGACTTGAAAATACAATTTTTGTGTTAAAAATGTGACTTTTTTGTTGAAAATTCTTTTTTTTAACCGAAAATTTGTATTAATCTATATTTAGTTAAAAATTGATTATTTTTATTTAAAAATGCAAGTATTTGTTCAAAATTCATTTATTATTTTAAAAGTTCTTCTTTATTGGTAGATAATTAAGCTTTTTGGTTGAGAATTCTACTAATATTTTTTTTAATTCATTTTTTTAATTAAAAATTTATGTTTTTAGATAGAATATTTTTGTGAAAATTTGTCTTTTTAGTTTGCAAATTCATACTTTTTTGGTGAAAATTCAACTACTACTTGTACCTTGTTCAAAATAAATTTTTGTGGTTGGAGATTCATAACTTTAGTTAAAAATTCATCTCGGGTTAAAAGTTTAAGTATTTTCTTAAACACTCTTTTTTTCAATACCTTTTTTTAATCTAAAAATTGAACTATTCCATTTTTGTTTCAAAACTTATCATCGCTGCTGAAAAATGAAATTATTTATTTGAAAATTCATGTATATGTTTGAAGATTTATGTATTTGATTAAAAATTCATGTATATTTTGTCGAAAGTTCTTCTTTTTTTAGTAGAAAATTATAATTAAAATTACCATCCGAAAGGCCCAATTTTGAACCTTAAGATTAATTTTATACCAAAAAAGAGGATTTTTCAAAAATTACATAAATTTTTAAGAAAATAGTTGAATTTTTCACCCATAAGATAAATTTTTCACTGAATAGAATAATTTATGACCAAAAAAGACTAATTTACTACCAAAAGATTAATTTTTAAGCCAAAAGTTTAATTTTATATCAAAAAAGAGGAACTTTCAACCAAATATATTAATTTTTAAGAAAATAGTTGAATTCTCCACGCATTATATCAATTTTTCACTAAAGAGAATAATTTATTACCAAAAAAGACGAATTTACTACCAAAAAGATTAATTTTTAACTCAGAAGATTAATTTTTGAATAAAAAATGCGATTTTTTAACAAATAAATAATATTTCAATTAAATTAGTTGAATTTTCAACCGTAAAGATCAATTTTCTTCCCAAAAAGACAAATTTTCAACAAAACGGATTAATTTTTAATCAAATAGTTGAATTTCAAACCAAAACTATTATTTTTAACCCAGAAAATTAATTTCCTGCTAATGAGAACGAATTTTTATATGAATAGTTGAATTTTTGATGAAATTGTTACCTTTTCAAGAAACAAAAAAAAGTCGTTTGTAAAAAAGTAGTTCATATTTTAGACGAAAATTTGAATTTTCTACTAAAAAAGACAAATATCAAACGAAATAAATACATTTTTAACCAAATTTAGTTGAATTTTCCATCCGAAAGGTCAATTTTCAAACATAAGGTTAATTTTATACCAAAAAAGAGGAATTTTCAACAAGATAGATTAATTTCTAAGAAAATAGTTGAGTTTTCCACCCATGAGATCAATTTTTAATCAAAAGATTAATTTTCTACTAAAAAAGACGAATTTTTAACGAAATAAGTAAATTTAATCAAATTAGTTGAATTTTAAACGCAGAAGATCAATTTTCTACCGAAAAGGAGGAATTTGCAACAAAATGGATTAATTTGTAACCAAATTATCAAAATACTTTTATTATTCATTTTAGCCCAAAAGAATGAAAAATGGCAATCAGTGAATCAAATTCACGTTTTCTCGGTCAGATAGACACCCTCAGAATGCGTATTGTATCAATACAAATCAAGTTTCTGCAATAGATTCTAGAATAAAATTCTGGAATAACATTCTAGAATAAAATTCTGGAATAACATTCTAGAATAAAATTCTCGATTAAAATTCTGGAATAACATTCTAGAATAAAATTCTAGAATACTTTCTAGAATAAATTTCTAGAATTTAATTCTAGAATACAATTCTTGAATAAAATTCTAGATTAAAATTCTAGAATAAAAATCCAGAATAGATTCTGGAATAAAAATCTAAAATAGATTCTTGGATAGAAATCTAGAATAAAATTCTAGAATAAAATTCTGGAATAAACTTCTAGAATAAAATTCTAGAATACAATTCTAGAATACAATTCTAGAATAAACTTCTAGAATAAAATTCTAGATTAAAATTCTAGAGTAAAACAACCAGACTAGATTCTAGAATAAAATTATAGATTAACATTCAAGAATAAAAATCCATAATAGATTCTTGAATAAAATTCTAGGATATATTCTAGAATAAATTAAATAAATTGAAAAAAGAATTCTATAAAAAATAAAGGTCAATTTGTAATTTTAGTTGAATTTCAAACCAAAACGATTATTTTTAATCCAGAAAATTAATTTTCTACTAAAAAGACCGAATATTTAAATGAAAATTTGAATTTTTTTACTAAAAAAGACGAAATTTGAACAAAATAAAATTTGACGAATTTACAAACCAAAAAGATTAATTTTCAACCAAGGAGATTAGCTTTCTACTATAAAAAAACGAATTTTTAACTAAATATTTGAATTTTCAACCTTAAACAACGAATTTTCAATGACGAATGTAATAGTCAATACTTAAACAAGGAAATATTTTTATTCTAATTAAAAAACAATTGAATTCAATCAAAAAGACGAATGCTCAACGAAACAGATGAATTTTTAATCGAACTGTTGAATTTTCCACCCTAAAAATAAATTTTCAACGAAGAAGATTAATTTTCTTACCAAAAAAGTTGAATTTTCAAGAAAATAGTAGAATTCTTAATAAAATAGTTACGTGTTCAACCAAATAGTTGAATTTTCAATCACAGAGATTAATTTTTAACGAAAAAGATTAATTTTCTGCTAAAAAGAACGAATTTTAAAGCGAATACTTGAATTTTTAATGAAATAGTTACCTTTTCAACCAACGAAAAATCATTTTTAACAAATAGTTCATATTTTAACTGAGAAGTTGAATATTCTACTGGAAGGGACTAATTTTGAACAAAACAAATTCATTTTTACCCAAAAATTAGTAGAATTTTCCATCCAATAGATTAATTTTATACCAAAAAGTGAAATTTTCAAGAAAATAGATTTATTTTTCACAAAATAATTGAATTTTGAACTCAAAAGAACAATTTTTAAGTAAAAAAATCTTTTTTTACCAAAAAATACGAATTTACAAACAAAAATATTAATTTACAACCAAGGAGATTAATTTTCTACTAAAAAGAACGATTTTTTAAATAAACAGTGGAATTTTTAATCAAATAATCAACTTTTTCCACCAACAAAAACATCATTTTTAATAAAGTAGTTCATATTTTAGCTGAGATGTTGAATTTTCTATTAAAAAAGAAAAATTGTAAACAAAATAAATACATTTTTAACCAAATTTTGTTGAATTTTCCATCCGAAAGGTCAATTTTTCAACTTAAGATTAATTTTATACTAAAAAAGAGGATTTTTCAACAAAATAGATTAATTTCTAAGAAAATAGTTGAATTTTCCACAAATAAGATCAATTTTTAACCAAAAGATTAATTTTCTATTAAAAAAGAGAAATTTTCCATTTTTTTTCAATTTTCCATTAATTTTTAAGAAAATTGTTTAATTTTCGACACAAAAGATCAATTTTTAACTAAAGAGAATAATTTATTATCAAAATAGACGAATTTACTACCAAAAAGATTAATTTTTAACCCAGAAGATTAATTTTCGAATAAAAGTGACGAATTTTTAACAAATAAATTAAATTTTATTTAAATTAGTTGAATTTTCAACCCATAAGATCAATTTTCTTTTAAAAAAATACGAATTTCCAATCAAAACTATTACTTTAAAAAAAAAATTAATTTTCTTCTAAAAGAACGAATTTTTAAATTAATAGTTGAATTTTTAATAAAATAATAACCTTTTAAACCAACAAATCATTTTTAATAAAGCAGCTCATATTTTAGTTGAGAATTGGAAGTTTCTACTAAATAATATGAATTTTTAACAAAAATGAGTTGAATTTTCCGTCCAAAAGATTAATTTTCTACTAAAAAAAATAAATTTTTCAATTTTCCTTTAATTTTTAAGCAAATTGTTTAATTTTCCACTCAAAAGATCAATTTTTAACTAACGAGAATAATTTATTATCTAAATAGACGAATTTTTCTTACTAAACAGATTAATTTTCGACTAAAAATGACGAATTTTTAACAAATAAATAAAATTTTATTTAAATTAGTTGAATTTTCAACCAAGAAGATCAATTTTCTTTTTTAAAAAAGACTAATTTACAACAAAACGGATTCATTTTTAATCAAATAGTTGAATTTCCAATCAAAACAATTATTTTGAACCAAAAAAATTAATTTTCTTCTAAAAGAACGAATTTTTAAATGAATAGTTGAATTTTTAATGAAATAATTACCTTTTGATCCAACAAATCATTTTTAATAAAGCAGCTAATATTTTAGTTCAGAATTGGAAGTTTCTACTAAACAATATGAATTTTTAACAAAAATGAGTTGAATTTTCCGTCCAAAAGATTAATTTTTTGCCAAAAAAGAAAAATTTTCCAATTTTTTCCGATTTTCCATTAATTTTTCAGCAAATTGTTTAATTTTCGACCCGAAAGGTTAATTTTTAACTAAAGAGAATAATTTATTATCAAAATAGACGAATTTACTACCAAAAAGATTAATTTTTAACCCAGAATATTAATTTTCGACTAAAAATGACGAATTTTCAACAAATAAATAAAATCATTTTTAATAGAGCAGCTCATATTTTAGTTGAGAATTGAAAGTTTATAGTAAAAAAGACGAATTTTGTGCAAAATTAATTAATTTTCCATCCAAAAGATTAATTTTATACCAAAAAAGCGAAATATTACCTAAAAATAGATCAATTTTTAAGCAAATAGTTGCATTTTTTACCTAAAAGATCAATTTTTAACTAAAACGAATAATTTACTACCTAAAAGATTAATTTTTAACCCAGAAGATTAATTCTCGACTAAAAAAGACGAATTTTTAACCAATAAATAAAATTTTAATTAAATTAGTTGAATTTTCAACCCAGAAGATCATTTTTCTACCCAAAAAAGACAAATTTTTAATAAAACGTATTAATTTTTAACCAAATAGTTGAATTTCCAAAAAAAAAGATTATTTTTAACTCAGAAAATTAATTTTCTACTAAAAAGAACAAATTTTTAAATTTTTAATAAAGTAATTATCTTTTCAACCAACAAATCATTTTGAACAAAACAGCTCATTTTTCTAGCTCAGCAGTTAAAGTTTCTACTAAAAAATATGAATTTTAACAAAAATGAGTTAAATTTTCCGTCCAAAAGAATAATTTAACATCAAAAAGATTAATTTCTAATCCAAAAGATTTATTCTCTACTAAAAAGGAATTTTCAATATATTAAATTAGTTTTTAAGAAAATAGTTGAATTTTCTGCCCATTAGATCAATTTTTAACTAAAGAGTTGAATTTCCAACCAAAAAGATTAATTTTCTACTAGAAAGAACGAATTTTTAAATTAATAGTTTAATTTTTAATGAAATTATTACCTTTTCAACCAACAAATGATTTTTAACAAAGCAGATCATATTTTAGGTAAGCAATTGTAGTTTCTACTAAAAAATTCTAATTTGTAACAAAAGTTAGTTGAATTTTCCATCCAAAAGATTAATTTTATACCAAATAAGAGAAATTTTACAAAAAAATAGATTAATTTTTAAGCAAATAGTTGATTTTTTTACCTAAAAGATCAATTTTTAACTAAAAACAATAATTTACAACCTAAAAGATCAATTTTTAACCCAAAAGATTAATTTTCTACTAAAAAGACGAATTTTTAGCAACATAAATATATTTTTAATCAAATTAGGTGAATTTTCCTTCCAAAAGGTCAATTTTCAAACTAAAAGATTAATTTTATACCAAAAAAGAGGAATTTTCAACCAAATATATTAATTTTTAAGTATATAGTTAAATTTTTTACCCAGATCAAGATCAATCAAGATCAATTTTTATCTAACGAGAATAATTTATTACCAAAAAGACGAGGTTACTACCAAAAAGATTAATTTTTAACCCAAAAGATTAACTTTCTACTAAGAAAGACGAATTTTTGACAAAATAAATAAATTTTTAATTAAATAGTTGCATTTTTCAGCCAGAAGATCAATTTTTTACACAAAAAGACAAATTTTTGAATAAAACGGATTAATTTTTAACCAAATGCTTGAATTTCCAAACAAAAAGGTTATTTTTAAGCCAGAAAATTAATTTTCTACTAAAAAGAACGATTTTTTAAAGGAATAATGGAATTGTGAATGAAATTGTTACCTTTTTAAGAAACAAAAAAAATCATTTGTAACAAAGTAGTACATATTTTAACTGAAAATTTGAATTTTTTACTAAAAAAGACGAATTTCGAACAAAATAAAATAATTTTTAATCAAATTAGTCCAATTTTTCAGCCAAAAGATCAATTTTTAACTTAAAATAATAATTTTTGACCAAACAAGACGAATTTACAACCAAAAAGATTAATTTTCATTCAAGGAGATTAATTTTCGACTAAAAAAAACGAATTTTCAATTAAATATTTCAATTTTCAACCTTACACAACGAATTTTCAATGAAGAATGTAATAGTTAATATTTAAACAAGGAAAGACTTTTATTCTAAGTAAAAAACAATTGAATTTAACTAAAAAGGCGAATTTTTAACGGAAGAGAAAATTTCAATCAAATAGTTGAATTTTCCACCATAAACATTATTTTTCAACCAAGAAGATTAATTTTTTACCAAAAAAGATGAAATTTCAACAAAATAGTAGAATGTTTAATAAAATGTTTACATTCTCAACGAAAAAGTTGAATTTTTAACCAAAAGAAAAGACGAATTCTTAACGAAACTTGTTATAGTTGATATTTCAACTAAAAAAAAGTTTAAATTTTAATACAAAACAGTTGAATTGAATCAAAAAGAACAAATTTCCAACAAAATAGTGTTTTTTTTAATCCTAAAAAATAATTTTTTAAACAAAAATAGTAGAATTAAATTTCAATTTTAAACCCAAAAGAGTAATTTTCCACTTAAAGAGAACGAATTTTAAAATGAATAGTTGAATTTTTAATAAAGTAGTTACCTTTTCAACCAACAAAAAATCATTTTTAACAAAATAGTTCATATTTTAACTGAGAAGTTCAACTTTCTACTAAAAAAGACTAATTTTGAACAAAACAAATTAATTTTTAACCGAATCAGTTGAATTTTCCATTCAAAAGATCAATTTTCAGCCGAAAAGATTAATTTTATACCACAAAAGAGAAACTTTTCATTAAAAGTTCAATTTTCAACTGAAAAGAATCATTTTTATCGAAAAAAAAACGAATTTCCAACCAAGAAATTTACTTTTCTATTAAAAAAACGAATTATTAATTAAATAGTTGAATTTTTAATACAATAAGTACATTATCAAGTAAAAAAAATATATATATATATATTATTTTTTAAAAGAAATTTTTTTATTTTAAATCAAAAACATTTGAATTCAATAAAATAGATGAATGTTCAATCAAATAGTTGAATTTTCAACCCTACAAATTTATTTTTAACCAAGAAAATGAAATTTCTACCAAAATAGACGAATTTTTAATAAACTACAGGATTTTTCAAATCAAATATTTAAATTTTTAAAGGAATTTTCAATAAAAAAAGAGGAATTAGGCATCCAGAAGCTTAAATATTCTCCAACAAATTTTAATTTTTAATAAAAATACAGGAATTTAAAATCAAATATTTGAATTTCAGCTGGGAAACATTTTCAGCAAAATAATTAAATTGTGAAGTTGAATTTTCGAACAAAAAGGATGAATTCTCAACGAAAAACGTGATGTTTGATATTTCAAACCAAAAGGATTTCAATTTTAAACCAAAAATAGTTGAATTCAATGAAAAAATATCTTTTCTTGACTGAAAATTCATCTTTTTGGTTGAAAATAATCTGCTTTAATTGAGGATTCAATTATTTTGTTGAAAATTCTTCTTTCTTTTTATGAATTCCCTTTATGAAGTCACTTTTTTACCTAATCCCCCTTTTTCCCCGTGAATTTGCAAAAAAAAAACACCTAAAATGGAGAATTTCGACACAATTTTTCCCTTTATCCATTTTTTTTTCAAAGGTTTGAAAAAAATAGATGCACTTTTAAACAAATTGTTCAATTTCCCACTAAGGCGATTTATTTTATACCGAAAAAAGAAGAACTTTCATTAAAATACATGAATTTTCCAACAAATAATTGAATTTTTCACCAGCAATGATAAGTTAAATTATTTGTTTGAAAATTCATGTATTTGGTTGAAGATTCATATATTTAATTAAAAATTCATGTGTTTTGTGGAAAGTTCTTCCTTTTTAGTAGAAAATTCAACTATTTGCTTAAAAATTAATCTGTTCTGTTGAAAATTTCTCTTTTATGGTATAAAATTAATTTTTTAAATTCGTCTTTTTTAGTCGAAAATTAATCTTCTGGGTTTAAAATTAATCATTTTAGTAGTAAATTCGTCTATTTTGATGATAAAATATTCTCTTTTGTTAAAAATGGACCTTTTGGGTAGAAAATTAAACAATTTGCTTAAAAATTCATGGAGAATTGTAAAATTTCTCTTTTTTAGCAAAAAATTAATCTTTTGGACGGAAAATTCAACTCATTTTTGTTACAAATTCATATTGTTTAGTAGAAACTTCAACTGCTGATCTAAAATATAAGCTGCTTTATTAAAAATGATTTGTTGGTTTAAAAGGTCATTATTTTATTAAAAATTCATCTATTAATTTAAAAATTCGTTCTTCTTAGTAGAAAATTAATTTTCTGGGTTAAAAATAATCTTTTTGGTTAAAAATTAATCCGTTTTATTGAAATATTGTCTTTTTGGGTAGAAAATTAATCTTTTAGGTTAAAAATTGATCTTTTGGAAGGAAAATTCACCTAATTTAATTAAAAATTTATTTATGTTGCGAAAAATTCGTC
>NC_046664.1:23316511-23322818 GCF_010883055.1 Belonocnema kinseyi
TTTCATTAAAAATTAAAATATTAATTTAAAAATTCGTTCTTTTAGAAGAAAATTAATTTTTTGGGTTAAAAATAATCGTTTTGATTCGAAATTCGTCTTTTTGGGTAGAAAATTGATCTTTTTGGTGGCAAATTAACTAATTTTTGCTCAAAATTAATTTATTTTTTTCAAAATTCGTATTTTTTACTATAAATTTCAAGTTCTCAACTAAAATATGAGCTGCTTTATTAAAAATGATTTGTTGGTTCAAAAGGTAATTATTTCATTAAAAATTTAACTATTCATTTACAAATTTGATATTTTAGAAGAAAATTAATTTTCTTGCTTAAAAATAATCGTTTTGATTGGAAAGTCATCTGTTTGGTTAAAAATTAATCCGTTTTGTTGGAAATTCGTCTTTTTTTAAAAAGAAAATTGATCTTCTGGGTTGACAATTCAACTAATTAAAATAAAATTTGATTTTTTGGTTAAAAATGCGTCATTTGTAGTCGAAAATTAATCTTCTAGGTTAAATTTTTTTCTTTTTTTATAGTAAATTCGTCTGTTTTGATAATAAATTATTCTCTTTAGTTAAAAATTGATCTTTTGGGTCGAAAATTAAATAATTTTCTTGAAAATTAATGGAAAATTTCTCTTTTTTAGCAAAAAATTAATCTTTTGGACGGAAAATTCAACTCATTTTTGTTAAAAAATCATATTTTTTAGTAGAAACTTCAACTGCTAAGCTAAAATATGAGCTGCTTTATTAAAAATGATTTGTTGTTTCAAAAGGTAATTATTTCATTAAAAATTCAACTATTCATTTAAAAACTACTCATTGTTTTAGAAAAAAATTAATTTTCTTGGTTAAAAATAATCATTTTGATTGGAAATTCAACTATTTGATTACAATTTTATTTATTTTGTCAAAAATTCGTCTTTTTTCAGAGAAAACTAATCTTTTTATTAGAAAATTAATTTTTTTGCGCAGTAAATTCCTCTTTTTTGGTAATAAACTATTCTCTTTATTTAAAAATTGATCTTATGGGTAGAAAATTCAATTATTTTCTTACAAATTTATTTAATTTGTTGAAAATTCCTTCTTTTTAGGAGAGAATAAATCTTTTGGATTAAAAATTAATCTTTTTGGTAATAAATTTGTCTTTTTTTGCAATAAATTATTCTCTTTAGTGAAAAATTGATATAATGGGTGGAGAATTCAACTATTTTCTTAAAAATTAATATATTTTGTTGAAAATTCCTCTTTTTTGAAATAAAATTAATCTTTTAGGTTGAAAATTCATCTTTCTGATGGAAAATTCAACTAATTTGATAAAAAATTAATTAATTTTTTTCAAAACTCGTCTTTTTTACTATAAACTTCAACTTCTCTGCAAAAATATGAGCTGCTTTGTCAAAAATGATTTGTTGGTTGAAAATGTAATTATTTCATTAAAAGTTCAACTATGAATTTAAAACTGCGTTCTTCTTAGCAGAAAACTCTTCTTCTTGATTAAAAATTAATCGTTTTTGTTAGGAATTCAACTAAATTGAATAAAAAATTTATTTATTGGTTAAAAATTCGTCTTTTTTAGCAGCAAATTAATTTTTTGGGTTAAAAATTAATTTTGGTAGTAAATTCGTCTTTTTTGGTCATAAATTATTTTATTGAAAATTTGTCCTTTTGGGTAGAAAATAGATATTTTCGGTAGGTAATTGAACTAATTTGATTAAAAATTTATTTCTTTCTTAAAAATTCGTCATTTTTAGTCGAAAATTAATCTTCTGGGTTAAAAATTAATGTTTTTGGTAGTAAATTCGTCTTTTTGGTAATAAATTATTCTCTTTAGATAAAAATTGATCTTCCGGGTAAAAAATTGAGCTATATGCTTAAAAATTAATGGAAAATTGGAAAATTTCTCCTTTTTTGGTATAAAATTAATCTTTTGGACGGAAAATTCAACTCATTTTTGTTAAAAATTCATATTGTTTAGTAGAAACTTCCAATTCTGAACTAAAATATGAGCTGCTTTATTAAAAATCATTTCTTGGTTCAAAGGGTAATTATTTCATTAGAAATTCAACTATTCATTTAAAAATTCGTTCTTTTAGAAGAAAATTAATTTTATAGGTTAAAAATAATCATTTTGATTGGAAATTCAACTATTTGATTAAAAATTTATTTATTTTGTCAAAAATTCGTCCTTTTTAATAGAAAACTAACCTTTTTATCAGAAAATTTATCTTTTTGGCAGTAAATTTGTCTTTTTTGGTAATAAATTATTCTCTTTAGTTAAAAATTGATCTTATGGGTCAAAAATTCAATTCTTTAAAAAAAAATTTATTTAATTTGTTGAAAATTCCTTCTTTATAGGAGAGAATAAATCTTTTGGATTAAAAATTAATCATTTTGGTAGCAAAGTATTCTTTTGTGTCAAAAATGGATCTTTTGGGTAGAAATTTCAAATGTTCGCTTAAAAATTAATCTATTTTGTTGAAAAATTACTCTTTTTTGGTATAAAAATAATCATTTTGGTTGGAAATTCAACTATTTGGTTAAAAATTAATCCGTTTTATCGAAATTTTGTCCTTTTGGGTAGAAAATAGATCTTTTCGGTTGGAAATTTAACTAATTTGATTAAAAATTTATTTATTTTGTCAAAAATTCGTCTTTTTTGGGTTAAAAAATAATCTGTTTGGTAGTAAACTCGTCTTTTTGGTAATAAACTATTCTCTTTTGTTAAAAATCAATCTTTTGGGTGAAAAATTGAACTATTCGCTTAAAAATTAATCTATTTTGTTGAAAAATTACTCTTTTTTGCTATAAAAATAATCGTTTTGGTTGGAAATTTAACTATTTGGTTAAAAATTAATCCGTTTTATTGAAAATTTGTCCTTTTGGGCAGAAAATTGATCTTTTCGATTGGAAGTTTAACTAATTTGATTAAAAAAATATTTATTTTGTCAAAAAGTCTTTTTTTTAAATAGAAAGTTAATCTTTTTGGCAGTAAATTCATCTTTTTTGGTAATAAATTATTCTCTTTAGTTAAAAATTCAATAAAAATTAATCTGTTTGGTAGTAAACTCGTCTTTTTCGTAATAAACTATTCTCTCTTGTTAAAAATTGATCTTTTGGGTGGAAATTTCAACTGTTCGCTTAAAAATTAATCTATTTTTTTGAAAAATTACTCTTTTTTGGTATAAAAATAATCGTTTTGGTTGGAAATTCAACTATTTGGTTAAAAATTAATCCGTTTTATCGAAATTTTGTCCTTTTGGGTAGAAAATAGATCTTTTCGGTTGAAAATTTAACTAATTTGATTAAAAATTTATTTATTTTGTCAAAAATTCGTCTTTCTTAGTAGAAAATTAATCTTTTGGGTTAAAAAATAATCAGTTTGGTAGTAAACTGGTCTTTTTGGTAATAAACTATTCTCTTTTGTTAAAAATTAATCTTTTGGGTGAAAAATTGAACTATTCGCTTAAAAATTAATCTATTTTGTTGACAAATTTCTCTTTTTTGGTATAAAAATAATTGTTTTGGTTGGAAATTCAGCTATTTGGTTAAAAATTAATCCGTTTCATTGAAAAAATGTCCTTTTGGGCAGAAAATTGATCATTTCGATTGGAAATTTAACTAATTTGATTACAAATTTATTTATTTTGTCAAAAAGTCTTTTTTTTTTGAATAGAAAATTAATCTTTTTGGCAGTAAATTCATATTTTTTGGTAATAAATTATTCTCTTTAGTTAAAAATTGATCTTATCGGTAGAAAATTCAATTATTTTCTTACAAATTTATTTAATTTGTTGAAAATTCCTTCTTTTTAGGAGAGAATAAATTTTTTGTGTGAAAAATTGATCTTCTGGGGGGAAATTTCAACTGTTCGCTTAAAAATTAATCTATTTTGTTGAAAAATGTCTCTTTTTTGGTATAAAAATAATCGTTTTGGTTGGAAATTCAACTATTTGATTAAAAATTAAACCGTTTTATTTAAAATTTGTCCTTTTGGGTAGAAAATTGATCTTTCCATTGGAAATTTAACTAATTTGATCACAAATTTATTTATTTTGTCAAAAAGTATTTTTTTTTTTAATAAAAAATTAATCTTTTTGGCAGTAAATTTATCTTTTTTGGTAATAAATTATTCTCTTTTGTTAAAAATTGATCTTATGGGTAGAAAATTCCTCCTTTTTAGGAGAGAATAAATCTTTTGGATTAAAAATTAATCTTTTTGGTAATGAATTATTCTTTTTTGCTAAAAATTGATCTTTTGTATGAAAAATCCAACTATTCGCTTAAAAATTAATCTATTTTTTTGAAAAATTTCTCTTTTTTGGTATAAAAATAATCGTTTTGGTTGGAAATTCAACTATTTAGGTAGAAATTAATCCGTTTTATCGAAAAGTTGTCCTTTTGGGCAGAAAATTGATCTTTTTGATTAGAAACTTAACTAATTTAATTAAAAATTGATTTATTTTGTCAAAAATTCGTCTTTTTTAATAGAAAACTAATCTTTTTGGCAGTAAATTCATCTTTTTTGGTAATAAATTATTCTGTTTAGTTAAAAATTGATCTAATGGGTCAAAAATTCAATAATTTAAAAAAAAAAAATATTTAATTTGTTGAAAATTCCTTCTTTTTAGGAGAGAATAAATTTTTTGTGTGAAAAAATGATCTTCTGGGGGGAAAATTCAAATGTTTGCTTAAAAATTAATCTATTTTGTTGAAAAATTACTCTTTTTTGGTATAAAAATAATCGTTTTTGTTGGAAATTCAACTATTTGGTTAAAAATTAATCTGTTTTATTTAAAATTTGTCCTTTTGGGTAGAAAATTGATCTTTTTGGTTGGGATGTTAACTAATTTGATTAAAAATTTATTTATTTTGTCAAAAATTCGTCTTTCTTAGAAGAAAATTAATCTTTTTGGTAGTAAACTCGTCTTTTTCGTAATAAACTATTCTCTTTTGTTAAAAATTGATCTTTTGTGTGGAAATTTCAACTATTCGCTTGAAAATTAATCTATTTTGTTGAAAAATGTCTCTTTTTTGGTATAAAAATAATCGTTTAGGTTGGAAATTCAACTATTTGATTAAAAATTAATCAGTTTTATTGAAAATTTGTCCTTTTGGGCAGAAAATTGATCATTTCGATTGGAAATTTAACTAATTTGATTACAAATTTATTTATTTTGTCAAAAAGTCTTTTTTTTAAATAGAAAATTAATCTTTTTGGCAGTAAATTCATCTTTTTCGGTAATAAATTATTCTCTTTTCTTAAAAATTGATCTTATGGGTAGAAAATTCCTCCTTTTTAGGAGAGAATAAATCTTTTGGATTAAAAATTAATCTTTTTGGTAATGAATTATTCTTTTTTGCTAAAAATTGATCTTTTGTATGAAAAATCCAACTATTCGCTTAAAAATTAATCTATTTTGTTGAAAAATTTCTTTTTTTTGGTATAAAAATAATAGTTTTCGTTGGAAATTCAACTATTTAGGTAAAAATTAATCCGTTTTATCGAAAAGTTGTCCTTTTGGGTAGAAAATTGATCTTTTCGGTTGGAAATTTAACTAATTTGATTAAAAATTTATTTATTAGTTACAAATTCGTCTTTTTTAGCAGCAAATTAATTTTTTGGGTTAAAAATTAATCTGTTTGGTAGTCAACTCGTCTTTTTGGTAATAAATGATTCTCTTTAGATAAAAATTGACCTTTTGGGTAAAAAATTGAAGTATTTTCTTAAAAATTAATCTATTTTGTTGAAAAATTTCTCTTTGTAAAATGATTTGATGAAACAAATCAATCATTTCTTCGACCGTTGATATTTATTGACTTCAAATCGTAGATTTCAAATTATTTATGCCTTTTGGTCCAATCGTAAATCGAAAAAATAATTATGAGTCAAAAAAACGTGTTCTTCGAAACTCAGATATTTATTTAATAGAAAAAACTCCTTTGGAAACTTCCTGAAAACCTTTGAAGAAGGTACGCATGTGTACCGAAACGTCAGGAAGTTTCAAAAGGAGTTTTTTCTATTAAATAAATATCTGAGTTTCGAAGAACATGTTTTTTTGACTCATATTTATTTTTTCGATTTACGATTGGACCGTAAGACATAAATAATTTGAAATCTACGATTTGAAATCAATAAATTTCTCTTTTTTGGTATATCAACTCAGTTAAAAAAAACCTCATTCCTTATATTCCAAATTATTTTCCCGTCAATATTACGAGGGTAGTTCAATAAGTCCTTAGAATGACCAACAGATGGCGCGCGAATCGCTCCAAATCATCTGTTTTCAGTCAGCACCACTCCCGACTAGA
>NC_046664.1:23322918-23351814 GCF_010883055.1 Belonocnema kinseyi
AAAACGCACTTTTCTGAAGGATTAAAAAAACTTGAAAAGCGATTGACCAAGTGTATAGAGCTCCAAGGAGATTATGTTAAAAAATAAAAAAAAAATTTACCCCAAAAAAATTGTTTTTATACTTCATTCTAAGGACTTATTGAACTACCCTCGTATTAAATATATCGAGATGTATGATTGATTAAAAAAGACTACCTGTAATCCTGCCTCGGCTCCGACTTCCGTCGGACTCTCCTCTTTGGTTTCTCCGTCCCGGTTATCTTGCTCTCGTTGCCTTTGAAGGACTCGCTTCTGGGACTCCGGCGTCTGACCGGGGTGATTGTCGCCTCAATATCGGACGGGATCTCCACTCTCTCGACTTTAATGCCCTTGCTGATTTTTAATTTGAGCCCCGGATCGTCGACGTCGCAGAGCCATTCTGTCGCGTAGGCCTCGTCCGAGCTGCCAGTCTCTTTTTTAATGTTGAGATTCAAGCTCTCGAGGAATTCACTGGGTATCGAGACAGTGGGAATGTTGTAGTTGATTTGCTGCTCATCGCTGCTCCCGAAAGACTCGCGTTTCTGGATCTCGCCATTGATGCTCTCGGAATCGAGGGGACTCACGTAGAGAGAATCCGCGAGGATTATGTTCGAGCCGTCGTTGTGCTGCTGGATCGCATTTAAATTTGGATCGAGAGAATTGAAGTTTCGCAGAATACGAGTGCAGTTTTCATTCTCATTCTCATTATCATTTTCATGCTCCTCCTCGCACTCCTCCTGGAGGGGGTGCTCTTTTATTTCGATGGAGCAATAACTGTCGGACTCGGCTGCGAGGTGCTCGACGTCGGGGCTGGATGCTTCTAGGATTTCATTTTTTATCTGCACTTCCTTCTTGATAAAGACTGTTGAGAAGTCGAGATTGCGGTCGCCAATTCTTAGGTCAGCCTGGGATACTTCCATTTCCTTTCAAACAATGCATTCGACGGAGTTTCTACTGAAAGATCAGCTCATTTTCAATCTGGGACAACATATAATTGAGCTGGAGGTTTACAGGATGGGAGTTTTAATCGAAGAAATCAATTCCCGATTTTTGCCCGGCTCGCAAACATTTTACAGGGTCAATAAAAAATTTAAAAAAGCGCGTCTATGGTGCGCATCTGTTGAATCTCGACCTCGCTGAAGTTTGCAACGTTTAGAAAAAACGAATTTACTCGACATTTTTTTAAAGCTTAAAAATTAATCTATTTTGTTGAAAAAATCCTCTTTTTTGGTATAAAAATCCAAATTTAAAATTTGAAAGTTTTAGGTCTCCAGTCCATGAACCAGAACGACCGGAATGAGGCGTTGACCAATCAGATACGTTCCACGGAAATAGTCTCATTCTTGCGCCGAACTGAGCCGAACTCAGCCGAAGTGTTCGAAATTTTTAAGTTCGCGCCAAAAGGCGTTCCGTTTATTTCCGAAGTTGTGAAACACATGAACCGGAATGACCGTAACGCCAATCACAGAGCACCTTTGACAAGTTCCGGTCATTCCGGGTTACGGTTCGGCTCAGTTCGACGCGAGAATGACACTATTCCCGCAAAACGTTTCTGATTGGTCAACGCCTCATTCCGATATCCGGTCATTCTGTTGCATGGACTGGAGACCTTAAATAGGCCTATTTAATGAGCAAAAGTATCCGCAAAAGTTTTAGCCCTCGAGCACCTCCGGAACCCACCCCGGAAACAACCCTATTTCAACCCCTAAAAATAAAAACATCATAAAAAATGACCCAACTTCCAAACCTACGATTTTATTCTTCAGAATCGTTCCAGTTGATGTCAAAAAATACTAAACAAAAGTATCATTGCTCTATCTCTTCCGGAACACCCTCGTTTTCAAACGCCCCCCCCCCCCATATAATAAAAAATCGAAATATTTTTTTTTAAACCCAAAACTTCCAGACATACAATTTTATGCTTTAGAATGGGCCCATGTGATGTCTAAGGATGATAAAAAAAATTTATTCTCTCACCCCTTTCCGAAGACCCTCGTTTTCAACCCCTAAGATAATAAAAAATGTAAACAAATTCCAAAAAATTCTCCAAATTCCAGACCTAAAATATTATGCTTTATAATGGTTCCGTTTGAGGTCCAAGGGTAATAAAAAAAGTTTCATTCTCTTATCACTTCCAGAACACCCTCGTTTTCAACCCCAAAGATAATAAAAAATCGAAATAATTTTTTTTTAAAACCCATAACTTTTAGACCTACAATTTTACGTTTTAGAATGGTTCCATATTATGTCTAAAGCAGGGTGGCCGTTTTAATCGACGAAATAAATTCCCGGTTCTTTTCCGGTTTGCAAACATTTTTCACGGTCTATAAAGAATTTTAAAATTCGAACTCTAAAGCTAAACAATTTTCCACTTGAGGTAATAAAAACTGAGCTGATAATGAAAGCACTTAAAGTGGAACTGTTAAATTTTGAACTTTTAAAATTGAAATTTAAACATTTTTCATTAAAAAATTTTGTATTCAAATGCATTGATCAGCTTTTTGTGTAAAATTCAATGATTCTAGTTAAAAAGTTATTGTTTTATTTAATAATTCATCTTTTAGGTTTAAAAATCAACTATACAAGTTGAAGATTCATAATGTTAGTTGAAAATGTAACTATTACAATAAAAAATTTTACAATTATAATTGGAAAATTCATTCTGTTTTGTTAAAAATTCATCAGCTTGGTAGAAAATTAATCTCTTTCAGTTGAAAATTCAACTCTTTTTTTTTTTAATTGATGTATTTTGTATAAAAGTCGTATTTTGGTAAAAAATTCATCATTTTGTTTGAAAATTCAAATATTCGAATTAAGTATATATCATTTTAGTTAAAAATTAAACTTTTTCGTTGAAAATAAAACTACTTGGTTGGAAATTAGACTTTTTAAATCAAAAAATAATCTTTTTGGTTTAAAACTCATGTATTACGGTTAAAGATTCATCATTTTATTTGAAAATTTATCACTTAGTTAGATTATTTTTTGTGGAAAATTAATTTTTTCAACTGAAAATTTTACTATTCCATTTTTTTGTTAAAAAATGACTTTGTTTGGTCCAGAATTTAACTATCAGGTTGAAAACGGATTTTTCTAAAGTTAAAATTGAACAAGTTTCTGAAAAATTAATCCACTTTGGGGTAAAATCGTATTTTTTGTGAAAAATTAATCTTCTTGGTTTAAAATTCATCTTTTTGCTTAAAAATTCATAGCTTCGGTGAAAAATGACCTATTTTGCTGCAAAAAATTTTTTTCAGCTGAAAATTATTATTTTTTTTTTATTAATGATTTCTAATTAAAGATTCATCATTTTAGTTAAAAATTCAATTATTATGTTGAAAATTGATGTCTTTTGTTTCAAAAATCGCATTTTTTGGTAGAAAATGAATCTTGTTTGAAAATTCATTTTTTAATTGAAAATTCAAATATTTCAGTTAAATATTGATCACAGGATGGCCGTTTTAATCGACGAAATAAATTCCCGGGTATTTTCCGGTTCGCAAACATTTTTCACGGACAATGAAATTTAAAAAAATGGAACACTAAATTTAAAAGTGTTTCATTTAAAAAATTTACATTCAAATGCTCAATAATTTACGCGTATAAAATTAAAGGTACTAACATTTTTCAATATAAAAAAATATAAATCCACATTATCATTTTCAATGCTTTAAATTAAAAAGCAATCAATAAACTTTAAAAATTTAAAAATTATATAATTTTAAGGAATTTTAAGCTAGTAACATTAAATATTGAAAAACTGAAAATTTTTTAAATAAACCCTTCTTGAATTAGAAATTCAATTGTTTTCTTTTTGAAAAGTTTAAAAATCCTTGGAAAGCTTCAAAATTTTGAGAAATCTAGAAGTTGTTTTAAATTTTTTTTAAATTTAAAATTATTTTAGAAATTTCTTCAGAACTCTAAATATCTGTCAACATTAATTGAAGTTAATTGAAGTTAAAGATTCTTTACTTCTAAATATTTGATTTAAATTTACTTGTCTTAATTAAAAATTCGAATATTGCTAAATATTCAATAATTATTTTTTAAATTAAAAATTAAAAATTGAATGGGTTAAAAATTAAATATTTTCGACTGAAACAATATTAAAAATTTTTAAAAAACCCTTTAATTAAGAATATATTATGAAATTATTTTCAAGTTGAAATAAGACTTTCAAATTGAAACCGTTTCAGTTTTTACGCTAAAATCTGAAAATTCTTAAATTTTAAACTGATTTAAAACTGTTTTTGTTCACTTTTTATTACTTAATGTACAGATAAATAAAAAAAATTGATTTATTTATAAAATAAAAATGTTTTTTATCCCAAATTTTCAACATCAAAGGATTTTATTTTTTGTTTGTTCTAGTTTTTAAGAAAGCATTTAAAAATTCTTTAGATTAAAAATCTTTTATCGAATCCTGTGTATTTTGACCAAAAAGTGGAAATTTTAATTTTTTATTATTTTTTGTACAATCAAAATTTCAGTCAATTTTTCCAGAAATTTAAAATACATGAATTAAGGCTGATTTATTAAAAGGTTAACTTATGGCTTATTTTTTCGGAAAAACATTTTCTACACCTCTACTGATTCCAATTTTAAAAATAAATAAATAATCTTAAAATATAATTATTTTCTTAAGAAATTTTTTTGACAAAATTGTACTATTTAGAGCCAGAGAAGAAGCCATAAAAGCCATAGATAAATTTACTTACAAAATTGGAAAGAGTAGAGTTGTAGAGAATGTTTTCCCGGAAAAAATAAGCAGTCAGTTGCAAAAAAAATGGTTAAAATTAATGTATTTTTTTGGTGAATTTTAACATTTTTTATAAAAAATGTTTTTTTTTTTGGAATAACATCAGTTACAATACTTTGATTCTTAAAATCATAGAAAAACTATTTTTTCAGATATCTTTTGGCACAACAACTACCTGAATTAAAAAATGTTTATTCAATTGCTCAATAATTTTAATTTAAAAAATGGAAGGTAAAACACTTTTCAACTCGAAAATTTTAAATGAAATTCGAATAAACTGCAAAATTTAGAATTTCTAACTTTTAAAAATTAATGAGTTCAAAGATTCAGATTCAATTCTAAAAATATAAATCCAGGTTATCATTTTTAATTTTCTAAATTAAGGAATCGATGAACTTTAACATTTTCAAAATTATATCATTGTAAACGATTTTTAAGCTAGAAACGTTAAAAATTGAATTTTTTTTTAACTGAAGACTTGTAAAGTTAGAACTGAAATTATTTTCATCTTAAGAAGTTTAAACATTGCATTATTTTTTTTACAAATAATAAGTTTTCAATTCCTATTTAAACACAAAAATTGCAAAATTTCAATTACCAATTAATTTTTTAAAAATAAATGAACAGTCAAATATAACTAAATATCAATAATTATTCTTTTTCTCAATTAAAAAATTTAAAATTGAATTGGTTAAAATTTGAATATTTTAGACTGAAACAATATTATAAATCTAATAAAAGTCTTTAAATACGAATATATTATTATAAATGTATTTTAAAGTTGAAACGGACTTAGAATGGTTTTGACAAATCAATTATTGTTCCCTTTTAAAAATTATTTATTTATATTAACATTAGATAAACTAAAAAAGGTTTTTATACAAAATTTGCAACTTTAAACGCTTTTAATTTTTAATTATTTAAGTTTTTTAAGTTAAGAAAATCAATGGTCAACCGAAAAATACGAATTTTTTTAACTAAAAAAGAACATTTTTCAACCAAAAATTGAACAATTAAATTTTTAGTTCAAAAATCAATGTACAACCAAAATATCATTTTTTAACTAAAATTATGGAATATTAAACTAGAATAGTATTTTTATTTTCAGTTTAAGACAAAAATTATTTTCAACCAAAGAAGAAACAAATTTTCAAAAAAAAATAGTTGAATTTTCTGTAAAAAATTCCTTTTCATCCAAAGAAATGTATTTTTAATTAAAATGATGAATCTTGAATTAAAAAAATAATGTTAAACAAAAGAATTTATATTTCAAACAAATACATTTATTTATAATCTAAAATATGAGTTTTTAACTAAAATACTAAAAAAACTCGATTTTTTAAAAACAAAATACGTGAATTTTCAACTTAAAAAGACAAATTTACAAGAAAATTATTAAATTTTGAACTAAAAAGGGTCAATTTTCAACCCAAAATGGAACGGTAAAATGAACGGGGATTTTTAATTTTATACCTACCAAAAAGATGAATTTTCTACAAACAAAATTAATCGTCTACGAAAAAAGACGGATTTTCCACAAATTACAGGAATTTTCAAAAAAATAGAACGGTTGAATTTTCCGTTCAAATTCTAATTCTCAGACAACAAAAATCCAATTTTTAGAAAAATTGTTTAATTCTTTAATAGAAAAGTTGAATTTTTATTTGCAATTTTTTTCAAGAGAGATTTTAGTAGAAAATTTAACTCTTTGGTGGAAAATTTACATTTTTCGATAAGAATTCATATTCCTTCGTTCCAGGTTTTACCATTTTTATTGAAAAATAAACCATATGGTTAAAAAATAACTTTTTTGGCGACAATTGGACAAAAAATCTTTATTGAAAATTTCACTCTTTTGTTAAAATTTCGTATTTTTGGCTTGAAAATTCATCTCTTTTGACGGAATTTAAATGAAAATTAAACTAATTAGTTAAAAACTGATCTATTCTGTTAAAAATTTAATATTTATGCTTGAAAAATTATGAATTTATAGCGTTTTAAATCGAATTTAATCTTGCAGCCACAATAATATCTTTAAAAGAATTTATTCCCCTATTTTCGTAAAAAAAATCTCATTATTTCTCCTGTTTTTACGACATTTGATCTGTTTCTGAATATTTTTAACTCTAGAATTACACTATTTATTATTTATTATTATTATTTAATATTTATTTAATACAATATTAATGGAACGATTTAATATTTATTTGCTTACTGTTGAAGACACTTTTTCCGTTTGATGTGCCATGTATTATGGGAAGAAAGAGACTGTGCTCGCTGTAATTCATTTTTAGGGTTTCATAGATGAAACCCTAAAATATCGAAGCGTATGGCTTTCTGACAATCATTATTTGAAGTTACTAGCCTCATGATTATTCAAATCATTAAAATTGATTTATTATCCTAATTAATTTAAAATTAGGATCATTTTTTAAATCTCATTCTACATTCATTCTATTTTTTATTTTAACAAAATTAACTGCATAAAATTTATAACTTTTAAAAAATCGATTTTCTAATATTTATACAGAATATTGTCACTAAAATAAAAAAGAATGTCTTATACCTTATCACGTACTCAGATTTTAATTTCCTAACATTGAGAATATAAACGATTTAAAGATACATAATAAAACACTTTTTAAATATTAAGAGTTTTAAAAATGTTTACAACAATAATTAGTAATTAATAATTTCGAACTAAAAGAAAAAGGGTAATATTTCGAATTTTTTCGAATTTTGAAACTGGATCATTTAGAATTCAAAGTAATTTAGATTTTATTATTTCTAATTAAAAGCGTTTCAAATTGTATAATTTAAAATATAAAACTTTGGAATATAAATAATTTTAAATTAGAAGCGATTCAAGTTAGATGATTATAAATTGTAAATTAAATCGAATGTTTCAAAATCAAATGATTCTCTAATTACAACAATTTTATTAAATAAAAAATAATAATTTATCATTAAAATTGATGACATCATTTCTCTAATATCAAAAAATAAAGTCATCGTCATTTTCACCACTTAAAACGGAAGATTTTTCAATTATGAACCTTTAATCATTAAGAATTGAAAAATGTCTAAAATTTTTATTAAAAGGAAATTTAATTTAGGGTAAATTAAAATCGTTTAAAACTTAAAAAATTCTAAATATTCATTCTGCTCTTCAAAATTCAACCATTTCAATTTTAAATATTTAACTCGAAATTGTTTTTTTTTTCAATTTGAGTTTGAAATGTCCTAACACTTTTTCATTTTTAAGACTTGAATTTGCCAAATTATTTTCTTAATTTTTCCTTGTTTTAAAATTTAAAAAATTTAAGAAACCAGACAATTTTATGCGTTTAAAATTGAAAAGTTTAAAATTTTTTTAATGATTTGAACCAAAAAAAGATGACTTTTCTACCTGAAGAGATGAATTTCAAACAAAAATATGAAATTTAAATTTTGGGAAAAAAAAACACGAATATTCAACAAATTAGTCAAATTTAAAAAATAAAAAAAATATCAATTTTCAATCTGAAACGGAAAAATTACATTTTCAGTTGAAAAAACTAATTTCAAACAAAAAAATGAACGAATTTTCAACTAGGAAGTTGAATTTTCAACAAAAAAATAAGAATTTTCCACAAATTATATGAATTTGCAATCAAACAGTTAAATTTTCAAATAAAAAATATTAGTTTTAAACCAAACATGTTAATGTAAAATTACTAATACAAAATTTAATTTAAAAAAAAATCAACAACATAGTCAAATTTTCAACTAAAATCATAAATTTTTCAGCAAAAAAGAAACTGTTGAAATTTCCAGCCAAAAGACGAATTTTCTGTAAAACGGTCGAATTTTCTACCAAAAAACACCAATTTTCAAATAAGAATGATCAATTTTCACCCGAAGAGATTAATTTTCAACTAAAATTATGAATTTCCATAATTAATTTTTTTCAACTAAAAATTGAACTATTTAATTTTGAATTTAAAATTGATCTTTTTAGTTGAAAGTTAACTTTTATGATAGAAAATTGAACTATCTTATCAAAAATTCGTTTTTGTTTTTGAAAGATATTTTTTTAACTAAAAAATTAACCAGTTCCATTTTTATTTAAAATTTTAAATCAAATATTTCAGTTTACATCTGAAAAAGAAAAATTTTTAATAAAAAATGGAATGGTTAAATTTCTAGTTAAAAAAAAATTTCAACAACAAGAAAAACACATTTTCCACACAATCGTTCTATTTCTAATAAAATATATAAATTTTCAACAAAAATGTGAATGCGAAGAAAATTAATTTTCAATAAATTAATTGCATTTTCCACAAAATATTTCAATTTTTATCTGGAAAAGATCAATTTTCACCAAAAATTGAATAGTTAGATTTTTAGTTACAAAACAAAAATCATTTTTACAAAAAAAAAAAAATAATTAAAAAAATTACATTTTCCACGAAATAAATCAACTTTCAACTTAAAAAAATAATTTTGAACTAATGATGATAATTTCCCATACACACACACACAAAGAATTTTAAATGAAATACATGAATTTTCATCTAATAAAGATCAATTTTAAACCAAAAACAAAATATATAGTTAAATTTCACAAAAAAAATAATTTTCCACAAAATATTTTAATTTTCCAACAAATAAATGAAATTTTAACTAAAAATATGAATCTACAACTAAAAAAAAAGAAAATAATTTTCATAAAATTACATAGATTTTGAACAAAATATGTAGTGGAATTTTTGTCTGCAAAAATATCAATTTTTAAGCAAATAAGGAATTTTAAGTAAAAAAATTTGTTTTAATCAAATAAAATTTCCGCAAACAACAACAACAAACGAATTTTAAAGAAATATCTAATTTTACGAAAGCGATAAATTTTTAACTATGAAAATTAATTTTCTACGAAAAAAAAACGAATTTTCAAAGTAATCGTTGAATTGTCAAGAAACTAAAGGAAAAATTTAACAAAAATCAAATTTTTATTTAAAACTTACCTTTTTCATATTCTCAGAAGAGAAGGTATTAGATTTGTGTAAAATCTGACCCCCCACGTTTTTGTCAAATGCCCAAGTTTCGAGACCCTCTTAACCAGAAAAACAGGTTTTTACGAATGTGTCTACGTGTCTGTCTGTGACTCTGTATGTAGGTCTGTCTGTGCGCACGATTGCTTTTAAAGAATTAATCTATTAGAATGGCCTTTCGTACACTCTTTTAGTGTCGGAAACTGAAGGTCGATTTCATAAGTCAGCTATTTTTGATAAAAAATAAAAAAGTTAGAGGATTTTCAACATTTTTTAGGATTGAAAAATTCTATGCAATGCCATTCTTAGTGCTCGGAAAGTTGTTGAACAATCGAACACTAAAGCTGAAAATCTTTCCATGTGAATTTTGAACGTTTAAAATTTCAGTTTCAAAGTTTTTTAATTTAAAAATTTGTATTGTAACATTAAAAATTAATTTTTTTTCAACTGAACACTTCTTAAATCAGAATTTAAATGATTTTTTTATTTAATTTTAAATAGTTTAAGAAATCGTTGAAAAGCTTGCAAATTTTAAAACATTTCTTTAAAATTTTGAAGTACGAATTCTGAAAAGATTTTTAGTTAATTTAAAACTTGAAATGATAGCCTAATTTAAAACAAAATGTAGATTTTTGCAGATTTTAAACAAAAAAATTAGAAGTTTTTCAAGAACTGTGAAAGACTTCAAAAGAATAAAAACATTTTCTTAAGATTCCTATGAAATTGAAAAATAATTTTTCATTTTTTAAAATTATTTTAAGAGAATATTGAAAAAGTTTTTCAAAGATTTAAACAAAATTTTCAAAAAAGATTCTAGAACATTTTAAGAAAACTTTCTGAAATTTGCATGATAATTTTTAATTTTTTAAAACCCCTAAATATCTCTTAAAATTACTCGAATTTTTTTCTACAAATGTTCATTTGCAAATTATAAATGAAAATTTAAAAATTTCACTCACAAATTAATCTCTTTTTTAATTACAACAATTAAAATTGTAACATTCAAAGTTTAAACATTAAAATTAAAACAAAGTTAAAAAATTCATAAAAAATTTTTGTTTAATCCTTAAATTAAGAATATATTATTATGAAGTAATTTTTATGTTAAAAATAGTTTATAAACTTTCAGTCACACGTTCACATTTATTTATTGATTAAGACTTTCAAATTTAAAAGTTTTGACGTTAAAATCTGAAAATTCTTAAATTTCGAACGGTTTAAAATCGTTTTGTTCACTTTTTATTACTTAAAGTACAGAAAAATTACAAAAAAAATTATATATTTATCAAATAAAAATGTCTTTTATCCAAAATTTTCAACATCAAAGGCTTTTATTTTTATTTTTTCAAGTCTTTAAGAAAGCATTTAAAAATTCTTCAAATTAAAAATGTAAACTTTAAAATAAAAGATTTTAAATTTCATTCATTTCTTTTTTATATAACGAGTAGTTTTTATTTTATTCGTAAAAAAACGACATAGAAAATTTAAAAAAAATTAAATTTCAGAAAAGACACAAGCTATGAAAAAAACAAGCAAAAGTTGCTCATCAAAAATAGATAAAAAAATAACGTTAAAAATAAGCATTTACGGAAAAACGACAAAAGCTACGAAAAAAGATTAAAAAAAAATTTATTCACCGATAAAAGAGTTACGGATTTGTTATTAATCATTTTTTGATAGGACGCGCAGGTTTTGTCTTGTTTGGGAAAATTAACAAATTAAATTTTTTAAACGACATAATGTACGAAAAAAAGATGAATATAAAAAAATTTTAAACCTAAAAAGAATCTACAAATTTGTTTATTTATACCCTTTTAATAAAACGCGTAGTTTTTGCTTTATTTTTAAAAAACAAAATTTAAAAATTAAGTTTTTAGAAAAACGACACAAATTACGAAAAAAATGAATAAAAAGAAGTTATTTAGTGAGATTTAAATTTTTTATTTTAAAAATAAAAAATTAACTTCTTGGCAAAATGAGAAAAGCTACAATAACATTTTCAACGCTAGGATGCGTATTTTTTGCTTAAATCGTAAAAAAATTGAAAATAAGCAAAATAAATTTGTGGAAAAATAACACAAGATGCAGTAAAATGTTTATTGAAAAATAAATTTTCAATTAAAAAAAATGTTAATAACAAAAAAGAAATTTAAAAAAAAATATATATATTGGACAAAATAGATGAATTTTCAGCAAACAAGATTAATTTTCTACCAAAAAATACGTATTGATGCAAAAACATTGCATTTTCAACAACAAAAAATAATTATCCAACAAAAATCTAATTATTTTTTAAGTAAAAATTGAACTATTCCATTTTTGGTATAAAATGGTTCGTTTTTAATTGAAAAATAAATTATTCAGTTGGAAATTTATTTATTTAATTAGAAATTCGTTTTAATTGGTAGAAAATTCTTCTTCTTGGTTAAAAATTGATCTTTTCAGTTGAAAGTTAATTTTTATGATAGAAATATGAATTATTTTGACAAAAATTCACATTATATTAAATTCATTTCTATATGAAAAATTGAAATATATGTTCAAAAATTCATTTTTTTTCTGTTTCAAAAATAAATTTTCTTCGTTGAAAATCTAACCAGGCCAATTTAAAAAAAAAATAAATTTAAACCAAATTTTTTTTTCAATAAAATCAACAAATAATTAACAAATTTGTTAATATATTCTACCTATGAAATTAAATCTTATCCAAAATGACGAATTTTCAACAAAGAAAAATAATGTTCTACCAAAGAAGACGAATATTCTATAAATAAATAAATTTTTACCAAAAACAAAAACCAATTTTCAATAAAATAGCTCTATTTCCCAACAAAGAAATGAAATTTTAACTGAAAATATGATTTTTCAACCAAGAAGAATAATCTAACAACAAAGAAATTGCGAATTTTTAACCAAATAGTTGAATTTTTAACTCAAAAAGATCAATTTTTCCCCAAAAATTAAATAGTTTAATTACAAGTTAAAAAAAATGTTTGCTACAAAAAACGAATTTGTAATAAAGTATTTCAATAAGTATATTAATTTTGCACTTTAGATTAATATTATTACTTTTTAACAATCGTCGTGCACAATTTCAAAATAATATTTTTTAACGACTTGGTTTTAAGATTCTAATTTAAGAATGCTGCCATTTTTTTATGATGTTTGAAATAGCTTCATTTTCAACGAAAAAAACAATTTTAAACAAAAAATGTAACAGTTAAATTTTCAGTTAAGAAAATGAAAATTCGAAATGAAAATTTCGAGTTAAAAAAATTATATATTACAAAAATAAATAATTTTAAATCAAATAATTGAATTTTCCACCATTCATTCAACAAAGATGAATAATTTTCTACAAATAAAGACGAATTTTTCAATAAAATAATGGTATTTTCAACCAACTGTTGAATTTTTATCTAAAAACAAACAAAATTTCAACAAGATATGTACATAAATTTTCCACTTAATATTTAAATTTTTCCAGAAAAAGAGGCACATTTTATTAACCCAATTTTTGTGGTAAATTCTAAACAAAAATCTAAATTTGTAAAAAAACATGTGAAAAAAAAACGAATTTTCAAAAAATATTTAAATATTTAACCAAAAAGATGAATTTCGGCCAAGAAGATTAATTTACTAACAAAAAAGACGAATTTTTAACAAAATACATGAGTTTTTTCAAACTAATACTTGAATTTTTATCCGACAAAGATCAATTTTCAAAAAAAATAAAAGTTCCTTTTTCGGTTAAAAAAATGAGTTTTTAACCAAAGGAGACAATTTTTTTTACCAAAGGAGACGAATTTTAAAAAAATGTAATGAAATCTCAAACAAGTAGTTTAATATTATATTGAAAAAGATCAATTTCAAACAAAAAATGAAATAGTAATTGTTTAAAATAATCATTTTTACAACAACAAAAACTAATTTTCAATCAAATAGTTGAATTCTCTACAAAAAAATAAAATTTTCACGAAAAAAAGAAATTGCAACCAAGAAGAATAATTTTCAACAAAAAAGACGATTTTTCAATAATATACTCCAGTAAAAAATAAAATTATTTTAAATTTCAATAAAAAACAGAAGGATTCTTAAATTATGTCCTTGAAACTGAGTGGTTAAAAATGATTAACTTTCAAATTGTTAAAAAAAAAATTAAATCATTTAAAAAAAAAAATCATTTTTACAGAAAAAAGGAAAAACAAAAAAAAAAAATGAATTTTCAATCAAATCGTTCAATTCTTCACCAAAGAATTAAATTTTTTACATAAAAATAAATAAATGAAATTGCAACCAAGAAGAATAATTTTGTACAAAAAATACGCATCTTCAATAAATTACTAGTTTTTTCAAAACAAAAAAGTAGAATTTTTTACTAAAAAGATCAAATTGTTGCCAAACCTGAAATAGTTAAATATTCAGTAAAAAAATGAATTTTTCCGAAAAAAATGAATTTTAAACAAAATAAAGAAAACAAAGATCAATTTTCAAAAAATTGATCTTTGTTTTCTTTTATTTTGTTTCAAAAAATTTAATTTTAACAAAAAAAATGAAATTTTTGACAAAAAAGTTACATTTTCCACCAAAGAATGCAATAATTTTAGCTAAAAAGATGAATTTTTAATCAACGAGGAAAAATTTTCTACCAAAGAACACGAATATTAAAAAAAAATTAAATCTCAAACAAATATTTTAATTTTCAATTAAAAAAGATCAATTTCAAACAAAAAATTAAATTATTAGTTAAAACAAATAATATTTCCAAACAAACAAGAAACGAATTTTCAATCAAATTTTTCAATTCTAAACTCAAAAAATAAAATTTTATCGAAAAAAAACTATTTTACAGTTAAGAATTTTTAACAAAGAAGACGAATTTTCAATATAATGCTAGAATTTTCAACCAAATAGTAGAATTTTTATGGAAAAAGATCAAATTTTTAGGAAAACTGAAATAGTTAAATATTCAGTTAAAGAAATTAATTTTTAGCAAAATAAACAACAAATTATTACAAAAAAGTTCCATTTTTAACAGACCTTGAAACTGAGTGTTTCAAAATTAATTATTTTCAAATTGTTGAAAAGAAAAATTAAATTGAATTATTTATAAAAATTATTTTTACGAAAAAAACGAATTTTCAATCAAATAGTTAAATTTTCCACAAAAGAAATGAAATTTTCACGGAAAAAAAATAAATTGCAACCAAGAAGAATAATTTTCTACAAAAAAAATGAATTTAAATGAAATTGTTCAATTTTCCACCAAAGAATTAAAATTTGCACACAGAAAAAATGAAATTGCAGAATAATTTTATACAAAAAAAAACGCAATTTCAATAAAATTCTAGCACTTTTTACTGAAAAGATTAAATTACTACTAAAACTGATATATTTAAATATTCAGTCAAAAAATTAATTTTCAGCATCAAAAAAAAAAGACGAATTTTAAACAAAATAAAAGAAAATAAAGATCAATTTTGAACAATAAATACAAGTTACATTTTCAGTTAAAACAATTTTATCGAAAGAAAAAAAAAAGTATTTTTAACAAAACAGTTACATTTTCCACCAAAGAATGTAATTTTTTTCTAAAAAGATAAATTCTTAAACAAAGAAAAATTTTCTGCCAGAGACGAATATTACAAAAAGAAAATGAAATCTCAAACAAATAATTTAATTTTCAATTGAAAAGCATCAATTTTAAACAAAAAATGAAATAATTAAATTATTAGTCTAAAAAAATCATTTTTACAACCAAAAAAAAAACGAATTTTCAATGAAATAGTTCAATTCTCCACAATAGAAATAAAATTTTAACGAAAAAAAAATTATTTTACAGTCAAGAATAATCATTTCCAACAAAAAAGACGAATTTTCAATCAAATACTAGAATTTTCTACCAAATAGTAGAATTTTTAACTAAAAAAGATCAAATTTTTATAAAACCTCCATTAGTTAAATATTCAGTTAAAAAAAATAATTTTCAACAAAAAAGTTCCATTTTTAACAGAAGAAATACAGTTTTTGCCGTAAAGTAAATTAATTCTGAACAAAAAAAAAAGAGTTTTTAGCAAAATAAAGCATTTTTATGCAAGGGGAACAAGTTATTTTTAAAGATAATTTTATAAGACCATATTTTGACGTACAATAATAATAATGAAAATTACAAAATTTGACACTTCGTAACAAACGCCGATAAACAAAAATTCGACACGAAATAATGTGCAGCCTGGACTAGAATAACTAAAAATCAATATAACCTAGCCTATAAGTTTGATAAAAAGAAACATTTCCTCGGAAACTAATGACTATTTTTGGTAATTGAATAATCAATAAAGGGAAGAATTTGTCAATAAAATAATAACCCCACCTGATTTTCGTCTGCTTGACAGCTGATTTCAAGATGGCACTGTGCTTACTTTTCTTTTCCAGATATAATATCCGCAAAATCTGCTCCGTTCTGCCATTCTTCATTTCCTTTTGCAAACCACCATTGCATATATTTAATTTCTTATTTCTCCACTCACAGATAATTCGTATTTTATGCGATTTTCATCGAAAATTGGAAATTTTGAATACTCCAATTCTTAACACGCCGATCGCAGCCGATCGCGTCATTACATTTATGACAACTTATGACTATACATCTATCTTCCGGTTTGTGAATGCGCATGCGCAATTTGAATTTCCGTTTTGACTTATTCATTTTGCAAAAAGTAGTTTGATAATTTGAGAGTTTTTTAAAACAATTTTTAAACATTCTTAACTATATCATTAGTACTTTAGGTTGCTGTCAGTCTTAAGGGAATACCGTTTTGAGGTTAGATTCGCTTTTCATGAATTATATCGATTATGCCTCTTTTGGCTGTTTCGTTCTCAAATTTGTATGTTTTGAAATACATTACTAACAAAATAACCAAGAAATCTATAAAAAAAAGAAACAAGATTCGAAAATCTACTTTTGAAACCTCCTGCACACTGCAGTCATTATTTGAATCTAATTGCCTTTGCGCATGCGTTTGTTTTTTAAGGTTGTGACGTCATTTGGCAAGATGTCTATATATTGAAGGGAAGCACTAATACAAAAAGCATGAGACGAAGATTTATTTTTTTAATAACTTGGAAAAAAATTATTTTTCGCCGTAAGTGTTTCTGAATTAGTTTTTATTTATTGAAAAATGTATACCATAAGCTAAATATATGAGCTGAAAGATAAAACTGTTGTATAAAAATCATAGATTGGATTATTTAATTATATTTTGAAAAACTAAAACCAATATTTAAATGAATTACATAATGAAATACTTGACGGAATTGGTCAGCGTTGTAGCACTTACTTGAAATGATTAATTTTGTTTTGTTATTAGTAATAGCTTCTTACATCAAATAATAATTTAAAGTCCAAAAAGATATTAAAAATAATTTTAAAATAATATTTGTAATAAAAAAGGTATGCCTTCCTACAAAATTAAAATCAATTATTTATTTTTAAGGAATACAACTCAAATCATTCGATTACGTTTCAATTAATAAGTTTATTTTGTGATCAAAGAATTAGTTCTAATATTATAAGAACAATTATTGGGATCTGAAACACGGCGATGCGCCATCTGGTGGCTAAAGTTGGTTCCAACATAACGGGGTCGTTTTCAAATGGCTGTGTGCTATGCCGGTGATATTTAGAGTAGAATATAAATATATATTTTGAATGCTACGATTTAAATCATCAAATTAAAAAGAAAAGTTCGATAATACTAAAATAGACGATCTAGGTACGAAATTTAGTCCGAGGAAAAGCAAAAGTAAAAGATTTTGCTCTGTTTCCAGATGTTCAAGCAAGGCTCGGAAAAACCTAGATGTTAGGTTTGATCAATTTTCCTTGCCTAAAAAAGGTTTGGTTAAAGTGATTAATAAAATGGAAAATGTTCTAAAACTGGGGAAGAGGGTAACCTCAAACATGTGTGTTTGTTCTCTGCATTTTAAAAGTGAGAATTACTCATTTCGAACAGGTAAGTACACATTGATTTCTAGAGCGAAATATATTTTCTGATATTATGAATTTATAAATAATTTAGATATACCATTTGAGTCATCTTGATTATCCATAATTTTATTACATAACTTAAAAAATTTGATGGAAACTAATTACAAGTTCTCCAAAATACATGAAGCAAAATCGTTTTTTTTTTAATACATATTGAACATATTTTGAAAACTTGAGTTTTGCCTGGCTGAAGTTTTTTCCAAAACTGCCAAGAAAATATTAATATTATTATCAGAGTGAATAATTTCCTTCTTTGTATAAAAAAAAACATGCTTTATTATGATCTGAAAATGTATTTTTTGTAGATTGCAGTGCAGGGGAGAGGTACTTAAAACTGGCACCGCAAACTGGACTATTGTAAACAAAAAGCAATTATCTTTATGCTCGTTTGATCATCCGGCTGTTTAACACAAAATAATATGTGTCCAGACTGCAGAGTGTAACACCTGTTCTCCTTCCACAAAATTTATACACGAAGAGTGGATAACGTGAATCTATAAATTTCAGCAATGCTGAGCGACATCTTCGACATACGAAGCAGGAAAAAACGATTAAAATTCACTAATAACACAATGTATCAGTTGCAAAGTGACCCCTTTGTGGCCGGCCATCTTTGTTTTAATTCCCCTTCTGACGTCATGATTTTAGATCCCAATACAATTTTTTTGTACATTCAATCATTTTAAATAAGTGCGCCAATGGTAACCAATCGAGTTGTTGATGTGACGCATGCGCTTGTTGAAAAACTGTAGAGATTTTTGATTGGCTTCAGCAGACTCTAAATTAAAAGAGACTGGCCAGTTATTTGAATCAGTGTGAAAAATGGCCGCACCAATGGGTGGGTACGCGGGAAAAGGGTGGATTTAAATCCTTCCTTTTTTTCTACATTCTCATAATTTATGATTGAGAATATATTAGAATTGTCGGAGATTTGACACTACAGTTTTTCAACCGATCTCCACGTTTCGAGACAGCCTGAATCTTAAAATTGAGTTTTTACGATGGCGTCTGCCTGTGTCTGCCCGACCGTCCGTCCGTAAACACGATAACTCTCGAAAAAATGAACGGATCAAATCGATCTTTGGCACAATTTTTGTAGGTCCTAAAAGAAAAGACGTGTTCATTAACCACCATTTTGGAGACCAAATTGTTTCTGAATTAAAAAATTCTATAGACGGATATTTATAGTATTAAAAAAGAAGATAAAAATTTTAAGCCAAACATCGTACGATATGAAAAAAAGCCAGGACAAGAAAAATATTGCTTTTTGAAAGTCCTACAAGATTATTACAACAAATTTTTGGATTTTCTTGGAAAATCGAAAGTTCAAATTTTCATTGTACAAAAAATAATGAAAATTATGGACATAGGAAATACGGGACTAGGCATGCTATTGCGGGGTTGATGCAATTAGGGGGGAGGTCCCCCATCTTTATGTCCCGCGACCAACATGGCAGCGCCCACATGTATATATTTTTTTGCACAGTTTCCCTACCGATAGAAATCTCAGTGTATTCTCAGGCGAAATAGCCTGGCCGGTTTGAGACTACATGCAATCCAGTAAGCACCAAATTTGTCGACGTCTTCACGACATCGTTACGACATCCTATGTCCACGCCGTTACCGTGTCCTTACTATATCGTAAAGACATCGCTGGATCATACGGCATATTTACGATATCGTAAAAAAGCCTTAACGACATGGACATAGGAGGTCGTAAAGTTGTCGTAAAGATGTCGTAACAATGTCGTAAAGACGTCGCCAATTTGAATGATTTAGTTTCAGAGATAGTCAGAGAGATTTGGGTTATTTTCAAGGTCTTTTAAAGTGGTCCTTCTAAGAGTGATGCGACGGTAATATAATGTTCCTTTTGTATTCGTCACGTACCATGTGGACAGAGTTATTTACAGTAGTTGGTCGTCGCTAACCCGACTCTCCCTTTTTAAATTTCTCTTCAAATTATTACCACTTTTTTTCTTTATTGATGAATTTTCTCATTATACTTATTTATAATTATAACTTATATACTAATATACAATTTTCTAGCTGAATTGAAAAATGTTGTCTTTTTGGCTTATCTAATTTCATTTACGAGAAACGTTGTATTAATTCCAATCTTAAACATTAAAAAAAAGTTAGATATTTGAAATCATCCAAACCCGTAGATTCCGAATTATTATGTTTTAGACTGTTAACTATGAAATGTAAAAAAAATTCATTTCTAAATTTTAATCCGAAAGCTTAACAAAGGACCCTTATTGAGTGTAGTCTACTCTATTGATATAGCCTCTCTGCTTGTTATTTATGATCGAATTATTATTTCAATTTCAGCTTCTCTGCTTGTTATTTATGATCGTATTTTTATTTTTATTTCAGAAAGGACAATTTAAAGCCTTTAAAACATTGAAACGAGCTACCTGGACCTTTAAATATATCTACCTGAGTGCCTGCGGAGAATTTCTTAGAGCTTCTCAGAGCCTTGAAAATTTTAGCATATACTCTGAGATTTTTATCGGTAGGGTTGTCAGCAAAAAACGCTCGTGCGCATAGTGAAGTGACACATCGTAAGATTGCGGCTCTCCCCACACATGGAATTCTCCCTTCCCCTTGAAATCAACTCCGCCCGCCCAAGTTAGGATGGCATGCCTAGTCCCGTGTTTCCTATGTCTATGATGAAAATTAAAAAACTCCATTTTGTGTTCAAACTAGGTAGAATACCAAAAAAGATGAATTGACAAAAATTGTGATCCCAAAAAAGATCTACATATTCGTTAATATTTACTTATTGATTGGACGCGTATTTTTTGTTTTATTCGTGAAAAATAACATTGAAAATAAAAAAAGATAAAAAATTGGTAGAAAAACGACCAAAGTTACGAAAAAAAGATGGAACAAATCCTGTTTACAAATAGCTGTCGGAAATCGAGCGCGCAGCGCGAGTGTTACGATGAGAATATGTATCTCAAAGCCTACAGAGCTTTGAGAAACTTAATCTTTAACTATACTTGCTTAAGTAAAAAATTCAGAATATGAAGACGCATACAAATACGGCGATCTGAAAGAGATTTTTTTTTACAGCTTCATTGAAGCATTCAAAATGAAAAGAATAAGTATCTGAGCGCGAAACGCGAGATTCATCAGAAACATGCTCAAATTACATCGGTGAAATCACATTTTAGAAATGATATTGTGAAGTCAAATCATAGAAAAACATTTTAAAAGTGCTTTTAAAATTTCAACTCGGAAAATTGAGCTTATAAATAGTTAGGATATAAAAGTAATTTTTGAATTGAGAAAATTCAATTGTAGAACATTAATTTTGAAGACGACAGTTATCACAATATTTTTATTCACAAAATATAATTGGGAATTAAAATTGAAAAATTTTCGATTTTATGTAGTTATCTTAATTGTGTCAATGTGATTTGACACTTTAATTGCGAATTACATTTGTTGTTAATCTTCTACAAACGCTGTAAGGTTCAGTAACACATTTCAACAGGTAATAAAAAAGAGTTTTGTAAAGTTGTTTAGTACAAAATAATTAAGAATTACAAAACGCTTATTTTTAAATAAGCAATAATAATAATTATTCTTCACACGAAATCTTACAACATTTTCATTGCACACACATAATTCATAAGTTTTAGAAATTTGAAACCTTTATTGAAAAAAATATCTTTTTTCTCTCTCTAACATTTGACAATAGCGTAAGTTTATCTCATTCTGGAAATTTGCCAGATATACGAGGTCTATTAAAAAAATACGCGGATTCAGGTCATAAAAAAAGTACTTTATTTGGAAGTTACACGTCTGGGTCTCCTTCAAAATACTCTCCTCCCCAACGCACACACTTATTCAAACGGTGTTTCCACTTGTTGAAACAGTCCTGGTACGCTTCTTTTGTGATGGCTTTCAGCTCCTTCGTCGTATTTGCCTTAATGTCCGAAATCGTCTCAAATCTTCTTCCTTTGAGGGTTTTTTTTTTAGTTTTGGGAACAAGAAAAAATAACAAAGAGCAAGGTCAGGTGAGTATGGGGGGTGAGGAAGAACAGTTATCGAGTGTTTGGCCAAAAACTCACGAGTTTTGAGTACTGAGTGAGCTGGAGCGTTGTAATGGAAAAACCAGTTGTCACTTCTTCACAGTTATGGCCTTTTGCGTCGGACGGCGTTCCTCAGAGGTTTCAGTACTTCAATGTAAGTAATCTGGTTGACTATGGAGCCTTGAGGGAGGTACTCGTGGTGAACAACATCCTTAGCATAAAAAAAACTGTTAGCATAACCTTGACATTCGACCGAACTTGGCGAGCTTTTTTGGGTCTTGGGGACGTTTGACCCACCCATTGGGATGATTGGACCTTCGTTTCAATGTCATAACCATAAACCCATGATTCATCACCGGTTATAATTCGTGACAAAAAGTTCTCATCTTCATCTGAACGATCAAGCAGTCCTTGACAAACCCGGACGCGATTGGCTTTTTGGTCGTCGGTCATCAGGCGTGGCACAAATTTCGTAGTGACGCGGGACATCTTCAATTTTTCGGTCAAAATCTCGTATCAAGATCCAACTGATATCCCACACTCTTCGGCAAGCTCCCTAATGGTCAGACGTCGATTTTCGCGCACCAGGGTGTTGACTTTGTCCACGTGTGGGTCGTCAGTTGACGTTGAAGGACGCCCAGGACGCTCATCATCGTCAATCGACTGTCGGCCACCCTTGAAACGTTCATGCCACTTGAAACATGCAGTACGCTTTATGGCAACATCACCGTAGGCCGTGTTGAGCATGGCAAATGTTTCAGTTGCAGATTTCCCGAGTTTTACACAAAATTTCACAGCAATTTGTTGTTCTTTCAGGCTGTCCATTTTACAACCCGACTTTCGCCTTATTAAATATTGATGTTAATTTAGATAATTACATTTAAAATTTAAGACGGATTTATTCCTCTACATGTCTCTATACGGTTTCTGTATCTACGTATTCTTTATCTATTATTATGAACTCTAAATTCATTTCTTGTAAGCATTTTTATGATTTATGTCAGTTAACAGGAAGCTGCAATTGGAGAATGAAGATGTTTGATAAATTGGTACTTTCCATCAATTCACGTAAATAACCTTTTATTTACATCTTTTCAAGGTCCATCCGGGACTAGACTGTAGCGCAGATTTTTGGAATTTATATCTTACAAATTCCTCGCTAATACCTTCTCCTTATCCATAGTCACGTATCTGCAGTAAATCGTAAAACATCTTAATACGTTAATGAGAAGAAGCAAACCCAAGGCCCTCTAAGACCGCAAATCGAGAATTTAGGAAAATTTATCAGTCCCCACTGTAAATTAAAACGTGGAATAACCCTAAGCCGATTTACTGGTTTCTCATTAAGTCTACCTTGCAAACCTTGAGTTTATTCAACTACAGTCAAAGCCAGAAGGCGCTTAAAAGGTCGCGAGGCTTCAGGTACCGAATTTTTGGGTACACGTGATAGCAGCATGCACCTTTTTCCTTCCCCACTACCACATTCACTCTCCAATTTTCCAAATTGACACCCCTTCCCTCTAATTGGGCAAATTCCAAAACATGCGACTATAAATCTCATCCCTTCCTGATTTGGCGTTGTCAAAACCAGGACTCGGGTCATCGATTTCGCGAATTTGTCAAACTCGTCTTTTGGGAATTTGTTCTGTGTTCAAGCCTCTGTCTATAAGTCGGCATCGACAAAAGAAACGTTCACTTCCTGGACTTGGTTTTGTTAGTTTTGTTAAAAACGAAATTAAAATTTTTGTGCCCGGGACATTTTCCGGCAGTTATAACTTAGAAGCAGTATTATCAACAATTATATTCCAGTGGTTACAATAAGAAGCAGAAGTAGTTTAACAAGCGTCTTCCAGCAGGCAGGCAGTTTCCTGAGAACAACCTACAAATGAGTAGAAATCTAAGTTTAATGAATTGCAGACCTGTATTCCAAAATGTATCCTTTCTCATTTATGCATTGATGTCTCCTTTTCACTCTCATATTTTCTATCATCCAATGGTTTACGGAATAAACAGATTTGCGGGTGGCTTTCTCCCCTTAAAACGGACAAGATCCCATAGAAATCCTTACTCAGACGCTCGAGGACGGGTTTCATTTAATTTGTTTAATTAATTCAACTGATCGTCTCTTTTGCGACGTAAAAATATTCCTTCTAATTTGTTTTAATCTCTTGAATTAAATAATATAATTAATAATTTTTTTGTAATCTTACGAATCTCCAGTTTCGATTTGTCAATGATTTCACCTTTAATTTCAAAAGATTTGTGCAAAAATGTAGAAGTAGATTGACTATTATTAGTATTAGATAACAGCGGGGGCAGACGTCGAGTGCTTTTTCCAAATATGAATATCTCAGTAAATTTCCAACGAATCGATGTCAGACTTTCCAAAAAAACTTCATCAAACATTTTTGAACAAATCGCTCACTGCAATTTGTTTGAAACTCGAAGTTACCTAGATACTTTTCACCAGCGAAACCAAGAAAACACAATTATCGATTTACCTCATTTTGCAATTAAATATTATCAAACAATAAGAGATTTTGAACTTTTAATTAATTGCTTTGCATTATTCGATATTTCGATTTTATTATTAAAAATAAAGGTTTTTTTAAAAAAATTCTAATAGGAAAAAGTTTAATTTCCTTATTCTCTGCAATTCTACATTTTCAAAAAATTGATTTTGAACATTTTTTTCATGATGATCGGACAATACTTTTTCGCATATTCGAGCGTCGGGCTGGTTCTTGTACTCGGCGGCTCAATTGCGAGTAACTTGTATAACATTAAATTCGAATTTGGATCATAAACAATTGTATATTTTAGTTTTACATTTTTTAGAAATGAAATCAATGGTGTGGAGGATCGTGGTTTAAGCGCTCTACTTTAAATTTCAATAAGAGTGGATACAAACGGCCTACCGGAATTTCCTTGACTTCATCACGGGTCATTACGGTAAGCTTGTCGCTGTCCATGTTTATTTTCACCAGTCTTCTATTGCGACTGCAAGTGTAGAATCCAGCAAGAAATCTACTAGAATCTAATATTGCCAAGAAGTCATCATCGGTTGTTGATAATAAAATATTTTCCTTGGGCTGGCACGGGCCGAAAGACGTTTTGTCTTTCACATATAAAAATTGTTTTATGCGTAGGAAAAGTGTATCTTCGAAGTTCGAGTAGCCTGTGCGGATTCATATAGGGAGTAAGCCGAGTAAATTGAAGTTGGTCAGGTCCATATACAATTCCGTCAGAAGACTCAATCGTGGTAGGTTGAATCATGCACTTCGTACCGGTTGGAAGATACCTGAACCTGGCATGAAGAGGAGACATGGACCTTTCACGAAGAGGAGACCTGGACCTGGCATGAAGAGGAGACTCAGCAAGAGAACGAGACCTGGCAGGCGAAGGAGACCTCGTAGGAGGAAGCGTCCTGTCAGTAGAATTTCCTTGTGCCCTACGAGGAGCAAAAGCAATAGAGTCCCCATTGGGTAGACAGTCGAACTATGAACTTAACTCTGCAATAACAAAGATGTAGGGTTTTTTTTTGAGGTCGTTGGCATATCATGAACTGCTTGTGGCAAAATTTCGAAGCAAGACAAGGCAATTGAAATCAATTGAAATAATCTCAGAAGGCAGCATTCCTATTTCTTTTAATTCCGAATCGTTATTTCAACATTTCCCAATGAGTTTAAATGATATTTTTTGGCAGGAAAGCCGACAATAATTTCTATAATTTTATTATTGTGCAGCATTTATTTGTAAAACCAACAGAAAAAAAGTGTAAGCTGAAAAAAGTATATTACTTCAGTGAAGATTTTTTTTTCCTATCAGTGGTACACAGAAAAAAAAGTCTTGATTCGAAACCAGAAGTGGGCTTGCTTCAAGGTGTAACATAAAGAAGACCAGGGGTGCTATTCTCGAGTTATAATTGATGGTTAGCATGCTTAAATTTTAGAACACTTTACAAAAAGTGGGTTTATAGCACTCTAAACGAGAAATAGAACATTAAAGGTGCGAGAAAGTGATAGATTTTTCTAAAAATAACCGCGAAATGAGATACGACACACGTAGAAGGGAGAAACATAGCCTAAAATTAACCTCAAAATGAAATACATGACAAAACGTATGACTCCGAGAAGCGAAAAAACAAGAATATAAATAAATTATAATAAGCGCAAGACAAGAAATAGAACGCTAAAGGGCTAGAAAGTGCAAGATTTTTGTAATAAATAACCTCGAAACGAAATATATCCCACGTAGAAGAGAGAAATTTGGCCTTAAATCAACCTTAAAAAGAAGTGTACCACAACACGTATGACTGTGATAAGTGAACAAACAAAAATATAAATAAATTAATATAAGCAAAAAAAAAAAAGAATCCAGGAAGTCAATATGGCACTTCGTGACACGATAAATTCTAGGTTCATAGAAATTTAAAAAATTGACTTTTTCGTTATTTTCTTAGTCACGGTAAATTTCTTGACTATTTCAACAAATAATGTTTGATATAATAATATGCAATAATATATAATATATAATAATACAATATATATTATTCTTGCTTCATTTGTGAGATTTTTAGCTATATCTACGGTGCGAAGAGAAGGCATTTATTGTATGAAACTTTAGAGGAGTGTTTTTGACTCCCAAAAGAAAATTTTCATTTCTATTAGAACTTTAAGCAAACACATTTTTTCAGTACGCTAAAATTAACATTTGTATATTAAATCTAAACATCATAATACGAAATCGCCATTAAGAGACAATGTATATTTAAATTCATATACCGCGTATTGATCATTCATAAGAAAAGTAAGATATTTCCACTTTCATACAAATTAAAAACAATTTTTGCAGTAATTTTTAATTATTAACAATAAAAGATAATATTTTGTCCTTTAGATACATATAAATTGCATTGTTTTTTTTATTGAAAAAGTAAACTTAAGCAAATAGTTAAGAAACCAAACTCCCAAGCACCACCGCACTTACGTTAAAGTTCTAACATTCGTATCGAATTTGAAAAAAAATCCCACCAGTACGTTGAACTTAAATTATAGGGAAGAATTTAGTCGACGAATATAAGGTTATTGCTTTGGTTTTTAAATTTGATAACATGCGAAGGCATCTAGACTCTAGTGAGCCAACATACCCTCAGCGTTTTATTTTCTTCTGTACTCGCCACGTCATTGGTGTATTTACCGTTCCCACTTCAAAATACACATCGGCAACGTCGCACTACAAACGGTACACTATTTACTATTCTATTCCGTTTGAAGCCGTTTAGAGCGATGCTCGAGAATACCGATAGCGTTCTAAAAATTTTAGTGTTCTAAAAGACCGCTCTAAAATTTGAGCATTCTAAAATATTAGGACGATACTCGAGAATAGCACCCCAGCTTCGTTAAAAACTAGCATAGCTTGAAATCTTTAAAACGAACCTACTTATAGAACTACAAGTTAGACTAATGTAGTTTTGAAAGTAGTCGGTAGCGATAATATGGACTGACATGAAGCCACTGCATGGTTTAGAAACTAGATGTTAGTTAGGCGGTAGGCTAACATCAAGCCGTTTTATGATCTTAAAAGTAGTCTGTAGCCAGATTGTTGGCTTACTTCAAGTCACTTTGTAAATTAAAAAAAGTGCTAGATATGACCTAAATCAAGCCTATTTTATAAATAAAATTACGCCCAAAAAACAGATTCTTTGAAATAAAAGAAACTTTTCTCACCTGCTGTGACGTCGCAATTCTTTGAAATTAGCCTTAGCTGTTCAGAGATCTAAAAGATAGACTATGAGGGCTAAAGCAAGCCTCATTGCCTTCTTCTTTAGAATCAAAATCTTGCTGCCTCAGGTCAAAGACCAAGTGGGGCTTGTTTTTAGTACAAAAGAGTAAGGGTTAGCCACAATTGTGTTTTGTTTTAAATTGAACACCCTTAATGGTTCTTTTAAATATATAATTATTGTTAATTTTAGACATCAGCTTAATTTAGGGCAAAAATAAAAATAAGACCATCATAGAAGTAAGACTTTTTTCTGTGTATTTCACTAAAAAATAATCAAATTTTAATTAAAGACAATCACTAAAATGGCGATGTTGCATGAAATGAGATTAAAAGATTTTTTGATTCTTTAAAAGTTCAGTATTATATGTTGCATTTCAATGTTAAAATGTCTCTTTAAACGGCTTTCAAGTATTATTATAAAATAATTATTAATAGTAATTACGAAGAACAGAATGAGAAGCTGCGGATAATTAATAATATTATTCATATTTATAGCAAGACTTATTTTATATTTTTTCTGGAGCTATTTTTGGCACGTATCTGACACGCTTTTTTCTGACCTATTATTTAATATAAAAAATATTAAAGTTGTGAAATTGCTATGAGTAATCGGAAACAATTTTCTAACCTCTCCAAGAGGCAAGAAGCAAATAGTTTGCGTACAGTGTTAAAGAATGATTGTAATACCGTAGCTCTTTTATTGCAACACCAGTCAAATAGATTGTCAGCTATTATTAATAATAATGAAAATCCTAAAGATGTTGTAAATAGTAACAATGTTGCCGGTAGTAGTATTTCAGTAATAGTAGGTTATGATGCGGATGATGCCATTGCACTGAATTAACAGAATTTTAACAACGATGGGCATTTTAATAATGTGCTTGAATTAGAAATAGAAAATAAATTAGGCAGAGGTAAATATGTGAAGGAAGACAGTGGAAGTGATTGGATAGACAGTGGTTTTGATGATAGTGAATCTATCAACAGTGATACAGATGATGATGAATTATATGACGATTTTCTTAGGAATACATCAGCTGATGCAAATAATGAAGAATCTAGTAGATTTGTGATTAAATGGAATTTTGACTACAATATTGGTAAAAATGCTTTGACTGCCCTTCTACATGGTTTAAGAGAGGCAGGGCACTCTGACCTACGTGGGTTTTTAATAAAATAATTTTTTCTACATATCCAAATTTGTCTTAAAGT
>NC_046664.1:23351914-23362502 GCF_010883055.1 Belonocnema kinseyi
TGTGGTCTAAAAAGTCCCGGGATGGTTGGATATTTACTCAGGTAAAATATTTAAAAAAAATGAAGGTCATTCCTGAAGTAAATTTCAACGAGAAATTCAATGGTGACCTTCATTTTGACCTTGAAGGTGACCTACATGGATTTTGAAGGTCAACTTTGTTTTTTTTTAATGGAAACCCCCTTTTTACATCCGCAATCGATAGAGCGGAAAATTCTACGTTCAGGTACGTACCCAAGTCATAGGTCAATTGTAACATTCAAGGTCAGTCAGAGGTTATTTGAAATTAAAAAAGTTTTTCACGAGGTCTGTGTAACTCCTGAAGTAAATTTCAACGAGAAATTCATTGGTGAGCTATGTATTAATCTTGGTTACAGCGTTTTGAATATTGTAAAATCATAAGGAAATTTTTCATTAAAAGTTCCAGGTGTTTTGGTGAGAGTTCTGTTCCTCCCCGAAGAGTTATACAGTCCTATACCGTTTTTCGATACCTAAGTTAATACCTAAGGCGATACCATAAGTCCTATATCGTTTTTCCATACGAATATTACGTATCGAAACTAAATTTGCGTATTACGCGTACATACTTACTATCTTTCGCTAAAAGATTATTATGCCGCAAACTAAACTTTCGGAACGAGAACGGGTATCTGAATTAATGATGCGTGGTTGGGGATATCGAGTTCGATCTTATGATCAAGTTCGTCTGCTTTTTAATCGCACTTTTCGTAATGGAGAAGGGTTAAATCCTGTCTCAAAATCAACAATTGAACGAACTGTAAGGCGCTTTATGAATCATGGATCTGTAAAGAACCTTCAGAAAACTGGTCGGCCAAAATCTGCAGGATCTGAGGAGATGCAGAAGGACATAGCCCAAGCATTTGTTGAAAACCCACACCTTAGTTTACGTCGAGCTAGTGACGAGCGTAACGTTGCTCCTGAGACAGTGCAAAATATTTTAAAAAGTATTAATTCCCATCCTTAAAAAGTTCATCTAGAATTGATAGAGATCCTCTTTTCTTGTACAATACAGTATTTTCAGATGAATCTACTTTCACTTTAAAAGGTGAAGTTAACAGGCAAAATTGTAGATATTAGTCCGACATAAATCCTAATTGGATGTTGGAGAGTCACACACAATATCCACAAAAGATTAATGTTTGGGCCGGTATCTTGAATGATAAATTGATAGGCCCTTTCTTAATCGATGGTAATCTCAATGCTCGTGCATATGAAGAGCTTTTCAGAAACCAAATTGTACCAAGAATAAGGGAGATAACATGCGATAATTTTCAAAATATTTGGTTCCAGCAGGACGGAGCACCGGCTCATTACGGTGGGGAGGTTCGAGCAAATTTGGATACTCAGTTCCCTAAAAGGTGGATTGGAAGGGGTGAAATTGAGTGGCCTGCTAGATCTTCTTATCTGACGCCTCTCGACTATTTTCTTTGGGGTTATTTAAAGAGCAAAGTATACTCAATGCAACCGCAAAGCTTAGACGAATTGCTTAGACGAACATCTTCACTGAAGCGTAAGAGGCAAGGGGACTCACGCTAATCAAGCACCCCGAAACGTGGGATGTCGGGGGAACCTGCTCATCGATAGATGTGCCTGCAAAGATGCAGCATTTTACCAGCGTGACCTATCGATGGCCTGGTTTGATTATTGGAAAGCTTTCGATTCAACCTGCCATACACTTATCATCTGTCTTTTGGAAAGCCTAAAGGTTCATCCGCAAATTGTTAGGTGCATAGAGAGATTGATGCCGCTTTGGAAAACCATATTTACTATCTTATCTAGAAAAAATCGTGTGACAACTAACAAGGTCACCTTTCAGAGAGGCGTCTTTCAGGGCGACACCATGAGCCCACTCCTCTTTTGCCTTACATTATTGTCACTATCTCTAGCACTTTGCCATTCCGACGGGTACTTGTGCGGCAAACCTGCAGATCGAAAGTACAAGGTCACTCATGTATTTCACATGGACGATCTTAAGATCTATGCTAAAAAAAAGATCAATTACGTAAATCTCTAGGGATTGTCGAACGATATACTGAGGAAATTGGAATGGAATTTGGGTCAGACAAATGCGCCAAGGTTTATTTGAAGCGAGGAAAGCTGAATAGCATACCTGAAGATTCTGAACTCGTTGATAGAAGCGCTATAGGACACCTTTCCGTTGGAGAGACTTATACATAACTGGGCGTGCCACAGAGCCGCATTCAGGATGTGACATGTATAAAGGATACTCTCCGAAGCAGATACAAACATCTCATCCGGAAGATTTGGTTCACTGGTTAATAGCTTGAAAAGCTTCACTACATGCCAACAATGTGCTAAAACACTTGCGGGAAAAATGCAGAAGGCGGTAGTTCTTGGATCGCTCCGTGTTCTCAGCGTGCACGAAACTTTTGCCTGATCGTCGTATTGATTCCGTTACAGACGGTAACCACCTATCCCACGGTCGTGAGACGTGGTTATATATATATATATATATATATTCCTGAAGATCCTGAGCTCGTTGATAGAAACGCCATACGACACCTTTGCGCTGGAGAGACTTATACATACCTGGGCGTGCCACAGAGCCGCATTGAGGATGTGACATCTATAAAGGATACTCTCCGAAGCAGATACAAACATCTTATCCGGCAGATTTGGTCTTCCGAACTGTCGGCGAGGAACAAAGTATCTGCAACGAACATGCTTGCCGTCCCGGTACTACTCTATTCATTTGGAGTAGTTCCATGGACGAAGAACGAGCTCAGATCCCTTGATATCGGGACAAGAAAGGTTATGCACATGAACAAAAGCATGCATCTTAAGTCTTCCGTTCAGCGACTGTATATCTCACGCCGTCAAGGGGAACGCGGAATATTGAGTCTTGAATGTCTTCACAACAGGATTATTCTAGGTACAACACATAGAGTTGCAAATGGAAGATACCATCTTCTTAAAATGGTCAGGAATCACGAAGAAGTGGGCAAAGAAGCGTTTCTGTACAAAGCAGCGGAGGAGGCTGCTCAAACACTTGGACTTGACTTCAGTATTAGGGGTGAGCAAAATGCATCAAATCTAATCTATCTCGAGTACTCACTCCTGAAAGCCCGGATTGAAGTCTGGTACGGAGGATTTCATCTTTGCATTCCAAGACAAAGTCATTTCCAACTTAACATACCATTGCTACATTTTGAGCCAAGATATTCCCGATAGGAAAGTGAGTCAATTGTCGAGAATGGGAAGTTCCGCATATACTGGAACTTTATATTCTCGACAATTATTTCTGTTGCTCACTCGAGGCCTGACATAGTTCTTCTTGTCTTCGAGAAGCGAACCATGTTTGTTATCGAATTTGCGGCACCAGCTGACAGAAACATCCTAACCAAGGAGAATGAAAAGAAAGAGAGGTATCGAGATTTTATAAGGGAGTTGCAATGATTGTACCCGGAATATTCTGTTAAACTAATCGTTCTTATCATCGCCGCTCTTGGAGGTGCCAAGCTTTCACTTGCTAATGGCCTAAAAAGCATCACTGCGTGTCAACAATATGCTAAAACACTTGCGGGAAAAATGCAGAAGGCGGTTGTCCCTGGGGCGCTCCGTGTTCTTAGGGTGCACAAGGCTTTTGCTGGGTCGTCGTATTGATTCCTTTACAGACTGTAACCACCTATCTCACGGTCGTGAGACGTGGTTGTGGTTGAAATTTTACCGCGATTTCGCTGGAAGCGGGTGCAATTTTCCAGATTAGCACCCGCTCTCGGCGAAATCCTGCGGTTGTCCTTATGACAAATTTTTAATTATATAGGGTCGACACGCTGGGGTCTACATACATAGCGAATCGAATGCGACCCAAATTGCACAATAGCAGGGGAGAAGCCATTATACAGGGGTATTTTCATATTTTGCGCCTTTAAATTCATCGTAGTTTCCATGGTTGCGTTCGAAACCTAAAATGGATATAAGTGTTAAAACAATATAGGTTATGTTGCATAGTAATTACAAATAATAAAAGTGTTTAATTAATAATGAAATGAGACATGTGAACTGAGAAGTAAACGTCAATTTTTTTCTGTGCCAATAACATTATGGAATGTCTGCGGAGTCACAAATACTATAAAATAGTAATAATATTCTGCGCTTCCAATGGGCGAAAAGTGAATTGTATTTACCGCTTATATACGGCATAAAAACAGGTATGTTATGAATAGACAAGATATATTTTAAATAAAGTGAATGAAATATTACATGCGTAAACTTTAAATTGACATCACCTACATTTACAGACAGCGATTAGGGAAAACAGGTGAATCTGAACATAACCTCGAAATAATGACAGATCGGCCCGGCATGTTTATTATACTTTTGATTGATTATTCTTTACCAAAGAAATGTTTTGTGGTTTTGTATGTTTATTACTGACAGTGTTGGCAGTAATAAATAAAATAATAATTACTTATTAACAATTCAACAATAATTACTCATTAATCATTTTAATAAGTTAAACATTATTTCTAAATTTAAAATTTCATTACCATTGTTTTTTACAGAGATCGATCCTAGGAAAATACACATCAGAAAATGTAGATGGAATTAATGCATTTCGGCTTGGTGTATTTCAATAAACATTGTTGAAAAATCTTCATCTCCGGACCTTATCCCAAGCCTGGGGTTAGATCAGCCTAAAATCAATAATCTGAGTCATTTTGATGGTATAGGCGTATCAAAAAGATATCCTGAAGCAATCTAACCTGCCCGGAGTTTAATTGATACAATTTTTAGGGATTTTTCTAATATTTAGAAAATGTTTTCTCTGGACCTCATATCAAAGTTTGGTTTGATCGACCAATAAAATAAATTTAACACTTGTTGTTGATAGGATTGTATCAGTAATAAATCTAGAAGAGAAATTTTTGGCTGATATTTAAATTTCAATTTTTTAAAATTATTCTATTTTTGAACTTGCTATATCTTGATGTGATTTCCAAATTGGCATTTGATCAGCACCTAAAATCAATTTTAAGCAATTTTGAGGGTATCGGTGTATCAAAAAAATCTCGGAATAATTTAACAAGCCCAAATTTTAATTAATAAACCTTTTATGTATTATTTTTATTTTAGAAAATGTTTTCTTTGGACCAAACTTTTCTTTGAATTATTGTATTTTCGAAATTGCTTTCTCTGGATATGGTTGGCAAACTGGCATTTGATCAGCCCCTAAAATTACTTTTGAGTCAATTTAAATGTATAGGTGTATCAGAAAGATATTTTGAGGCAATTTAACTTGCTCAAATTTTAATTAATAAAGTCATTAGGGAGTTTTTTTTATTTTAGAAAATACTTTTTCTGAGCGTCATTTCAAAATTTCGTTTGATCAATCGATAATTAATATAGGACAACCTCCAATGGAAAAGATAATATCTGAAATAAAATGTACAGAATTGGTGTCTTCACTTTAACAGCATAATTTAAAGTTGAACGAGGCCTCAAACAAATACATTAAAATAACATTTCGAATAGCTTTGAATTACACTCAAACATTTTTATTTTCTGATAAGATACCAATAATGTATGAATGTACTTTTCAGACCTGATGAAATAGATAATTATAGAATAATATCTAAAAAAATTGGAATAAAATTTCCGACCTAAAATTTCGCTTCTACATTTCTTTATGACGCACTACTATCCTGAGCGATTTTTTAATTTATTTCAGTAGTTGATCTAACGAAATTTTAAGATGAGGTCCAGAGAAAATATTTTCTAAACTAAAAAAATTCCTCAAACTTTACTAATTAAAATCTGGACTTGTTAAAGTGCTTAGAAATTTTTTTAGATACACAGATACCATCAAAATTACTCCAAATTGATTTCAGCGGCTGATCAAATGCCAGTTTGGAAATAAGATCCAGATATAACAATTTTGAGAATGGAATAATTTAAAAACAAAATTGGAGTGAAAATTCCTCCCTAAAATTTCACTCCTAGAGTTATTACTGATACAATCCTATCACCAATGAGTCTTTAATTTATTTTAGTGGTTGATCAAACCAAATTTTGGGATGACGTCCAGAGAAAACATTTTCTAAAATAACAAAATTGCTAAAAACTTTATTGATTAAAATTTGGGCTAGTCAAATTACTTAAAGATTTTTTTTGACACACCGATACACTCAAAATTACTTAAAACTGATTATAGGTTCTGATTAAATGCCAATTTGGAAATCAGATTCAGATACAGCAATTTCGAAAATAGTATAATAAAAAAAATTGGAATATAAATATCGGCCTAAAATTTCTGTTCTAGATTTATTACTGATGCAATTCTATCACCAACAAGTGTTTAATTTTATTTATTGGTTGACCAAACCAAATTTTGAGATGAGGTCCAGAGAAAACATTTTCAAAAATAAAAAAGTCCATAAAAACTTTATTAATTATAATATAGTCTCGGCGCGTGGCGTATAAACCTCATACAGTGACTCTCAGTCTCGTTACCGTATTCCCTTCAATTTTTGTTTAACCTAGCTCGTGACCACGTGTTTCTATACCTGGACTTAGTTTCACCACTATGGCCTCAAACAAAAACACGTCTAAGATTACTCTCACCGCGGAGAAAATCTGCAGGAGTTGCGCATCTAAGGTTGTTGATGCTACATTTTGATCAGGATGCTCCGCTCCTTAACACCCAGCTTGTGCAGGTCGCTGTGCTACCTTGCCTTCAGGTGCTTAATCCCGTTGTTGAGGTTCTCGACCACCATCTGCTTCTCGGGTTTTTGACCTGGAAGACATCAACAGGATAATTCAATCTGCCATTGGAACACTCCAAACTACACTCCAAATGAAGTTATCAGAGGACAACCAGAAAGTGCTATACTCGGTAAAATCCATAGAAGAGAAGCTCGATCGACTTCCGGGCCGAGTAATTAAAAATGACAAGACGATCGACAGTGTTACTGCCCGGATTCAGGACATAGATGGTACGCTTGAATCTTTTGATTTAAATAATCATTCTATGCTTGACGAAATTGAGCGTCGCAATGCTAGGAGACGCAACTTGATCCTTTTCGGGTTACCAGAACGTAACCAGATAAACCATCCTGGTGCCCCCACCCCTGAGCCTAACCCAACAACTCCTCAAGTCCACGGGTTCCTGGAAAGTGTCTCATCCCCAGGTATATTGCCAACATTCGAAGCATTCCGCTTTGGTACTTTGTCTCACGATAGGCTCAAACCTAGACCCGTAAAAATCTGTTGTCAGGATCAGCGTGCGGCGCAGGCGCTCTTGCACTCGTTTCTTGCTGCAAAGAAGAAAATGGAAATAGCCAAAATGAAAACAAGTGCATCAACGGAGAATAATATGAGCATCTGGCTGACCGCAGACAGAACAAACATGCAGCTTCAACAGATTCAGCAGCTGAAGGAGACGCTGAAGACGCGACAGGAGGCAGGAGAAGTGGATCTAAAGTTCGTGTTCAGGGACAATGTCTTAGTGTTGCTGAGTGTACGGTCGAAAAAGGCCTTAGTGTTCCTTCGTGTCATTTCTCTGATGACTCACCTACCATAGTCTCTTCTTGTAATCAGGCTCACATATGCTATAGTGTCGGTGAGGCTCTCTGTAACCTGCTTGAAGTATACTACCAGAACGTGCGGGGTTTGCGCACAAAGCCACCCGAACTAAGAAAGGTAATACCGTCACATACAGCAGATATAATTATTCTTTCCAAAACCTGGTTGCATAGTGGAATTGTTAACTCTGAATTAGGTCTAAATAATTTCATCTTGTATAGACTCGATAGAAACTCTCTAACTAGCAGCCACGAGCGAGGTGGTGGTGTTCTTATTGCTGTAAAAAATAAATTTCATAGTGTATCCATTCCTTGTAACACTAACTCAGTTGAAGCTGTATTTGTTCGTATAAGCGTGCGTAACTTTTCTCACATCTTTTGCGCCGTTTACTTTCCTCCTCGATCTGATATTACTAAATATACCGACTTTTGTAATACTCTTAAAGAGATTTCGAATGTGTTCCCGAGCCACCCGATTCACATTATGGGCGACTTTAACATGCCTTTCATTCGCTGGAATAACAATGCCACACTCAGTAATCAGGATACCCGCTTTTCGATTAATATTGATTCCTCTCCTTCTCAAAATGCAATCGCTTAAAATGTGTTAGATACAATAGACTTTTTAAACCTTCATCAGAAAAACTATATAGTAAATAAACATGGCTCAATGCTCGACCTTATCCTATCCAAATATTATAACTGCTCGTCCTTCCTCGCACCAGATCCTTTGCTACCGTGCGATCCCTATCATTCACCGATAATTTTTGATGTATCTACTCCTCAACCTACCCCCCATGGTTTTCATATGAACTTAAAGATTTCGTGATTGCGAAGAAGATTGCGCACTCTGTATACAAGAGAACGAGAGATCGGACTGACTATGAGAATTTTTCCGTTTTGAGGGCGAGGTATAATCTTTTATCGGAGCGTTGCTATAACGAGTACTTACTCAAAACTGAGAGAAATATCATAGCCAACTCGAAATCTTTTTCGAACTAGGCTAACGAAACTAGACATAACTCGTCGATGCCAACAGAAATGTTTCTCGATTATTTAAGACCAGACTCTTGTGCGTAGATCGCCGAACTATTTGCTACACATTTTAGATCAGTTTACAATCCTAATAACACTTGTGCCTACAATCATTTTTATGACGACGAAGTTGATCTAAATATTGTTTATATTTCCCGAGACGAAATCAGGGCTAAACTACGTAATCTCAAACAGAATAAGGGAGCGGGTATTGATGGCATTCCTCCTTCTCTTCTAAAGTCTTGCTGTCAGTCACTCACAGAACCTCTTTTCTTAATTTTCAACTCCTCCCTGGAACTCGGTAACTTCCCGTATGCCTGGAAAAATTGTTCCTATCCATAAAGGGGGTGACAAATCTGACGTCATGAACTATAAGCCGAAAAGGTGCATTTTTGTCCAAGAGGATTAATGTTCTATAAAAAAAAAACGATTTTCCAACTTAACCAATATATACGATTAATTTTTAATCAACCGTATAATAGTTACATTTTCAGATGTAGATAAATAATTTTTAACAGAAAAAAATTAATTTTAAACAAAGTTGTTAAATTGTCAACCAATCAGATGAATTTTCGACCAAGAAAATTAATGATCAACAAAAAAGACAAATTTTAAACAAAATACATGAATTTTTAACGAAATTATTTAATTTTAAAGTCAAAAAGACGAATTATCTACAAAAAGTTGAATTTCTTAAGCGAAAAATATGAGTTTTCAATCGAAGAGTTAAACTTTCAACCAAATAGTTAAATTTTCAACCATTATTAAAAAACCTTGTTAAAAAATTTCCAACAAAATACATGAACTTTCAACGAAATTATTTAACTTTAAAGTCAAAAAGAGTATTATGTACAAAAAAGCTGAATTTTTAACCCAATTTCAAGGCAAATAGTTGAATTTTCAACTATAATCATGAATCCTTAATAAGAAAGAATTAATATTTTTAGTAAGTTGTTCAACTTTGAGTGAATAATCGATTTTCCCACCCATAAATTATTATTTTAATTTTTAACCATACAGTTGCATTTACAACAAAACGACTTTGCAAGCGAAAAATATTTACAGTTGATAATTCAACCGAAAATTGTAATTTTTAATTAAAAAGTATAAATTTTACATAAAACAATTTAATGTATACAAAGAAAGACGAATTTGTAACAAAATACATGATTTTTTAACCAAAAATGGTATAGATTAATTGTTAGTTTCAAAAATGTATTTTCAACGAAAGAGATGAACCTTCAAATAAAAAAATATAAATTTTAACAAATTAGTTGAATTTTTGATAGAAAAGGGGACTTTTTTTAAAATAGTTAAATTTGCAACCATTATTAAAAAACCTTGTTAAAAAACTTCCAACAAAATACATGAACTTTCAACGAAATTATTTAACTTTAAAGTCAAAAAGAGTATTATGTACAAAAAAGCTGAATTTTTAACCCAATTTCAAGGCAAATAGTTGAATTTTCAACTATAATCATGAATCCTTAATAAGAAAGAATTAATATTTTTACTAAGTTGTTCAACTTTGAGTGAATAATCGATTTTCCCACCCATAAATTATTGTCTTAATTTTTAACCATTCAGTTGCATTTACAACAAAACGACTTTGCAAGCGAAAAATATTTACAGTTGATAATTCAACCGAAAATTGTAATTTTTAATTAAAAAGTATAAATTTTACATAAAACAATTTAATGTATACAAAGAAAGACGAATTTGTAACAAAATACATGATTTTTTAACCAAAAATGGTATAGATTAATTGTTAGTTTCAAAAATGTATTTTTAACGAAAGAGATGAACCTTCAAATAAAAAAATATAAATTTTAACAAATTAGTTGAATTTTTGATAGAAAAGGGGACTTTTTTTAAAATAGTTAAATTTTCAACCATTATTAAAAAACCTTGTTAAAAAACTTCCAACAAAATACATGAACTTTCAACGAAATTATTTAACTTTAAAGTCAAAAAGAGTATTATGTACAAAA
>NC_046664.1:23362602-23472536 GCF_010883055.1 Belonocnema kinseyi
CCCGCAAGTGTTCTAGCATATTGTTGACACGCAGGGATGCTTTTTAGGCTATTAGCAAGTGAAAGCTTGGCACCTCCAAGAGCGCCGATGATAAGGTCGATCTGTTTCACAGAATATTCCGGGCACAATCGTTGCAACTCCCTTATAAGGTCTCGATACCTCTCTTTCTTTTCATTTTCCTTGGCTATGATGTTTTTGTCAGTTGGTGCCGAAAATTCGATAACGAACACGGTTCGCTTCTCGAAGTCAAGAAGAACAATGTCAGGCCTCGAGTGAGCAATAGAAACAATTGTCGAGAATATAAAGTTCCAGTATATGCGGCAGTTCCCATTCTCGACAATTGACTCAATTTCCCTAGGAGATACAGAGCGAGAATTCATTCATTCCTGTGAAAGAAAAACATTGGACGTTAGGCTATTCTCCTAAGTCGATGGTTGTCTATTGATTGTTTAGTACTAGGTACATAACTTTTTCCGACCGCCTAAACGAAATTCATGAAAATGTCCTCCGCCAATCACAGTTGCCACATCGTGTCATCCATATTAACCTCTAATACTTTGAATTTAGATTCATGATCAGCGTCCATGGAAACCCTTGAGCAATCATTTTCAAGCTCATCAGATTATTTCGGCTCATTTGAAACTAAAAAGTTTGACAATTTGAGCCATATTGAATCTGCAATTTTGAATTATCAGGTTCTGACTCAAAATTCGTAATCAGCGATACCGAAAACATCCAAGTAAGAATTTCCAAGTCGATCTATAACTTTCCCCGGTTCCAGGCGCCATATTGGATTTTGAGCAAAACATTTAAACCACTGGAACGTCCTAATTGGTTGCGAGGGATTTTGGCCACGGGCTTGTCCCGGTTGATGTGAAACGTCCCATTCGCAAAAAATAATCTCTTATACTCGTTACCATACCACCATTGAGTTAGAGTGAACAGTCCTTTTTTTTATTGTTGTTTTCCTATTAGGTTTAGTCCACATCTTTACTCCATCTCTGCTCTTTTCAAAATCGATCTTCTCGCTCTTTTCGATCCTTCTTCTGTCATTTCTAAGTTTTTATTCATTTTTGTCTTCCGCCTTGTTCTTCTTGCCGTTCCAGGTGCGCTGATTTCTTCTTAGATTACACAAATTGGTTGAGTTTCTTCATCTTCTTCTGCATTTCCTCCAACAACTTGTCAACAATAGTCTCGCTTTCTCTATCATTTGAGTCATCCAAGATTTCAGGGACTTTCTCTCATGAACTTCAATTGCAGTGAATGTAAATGATGAAGCACTTCAACCCTGGCTTTCTGCAGCTGCGTGCTGTGCCGCATCCTTTCTTGCATTGGCAGCAGAGAAATTTCAGAAGATCTCCAGTAACAGGATCCTTTGTTGTCCAGACTGGAGTGATTTTAGCCTTAAGTCTCTCCCATCTTTACTCTTCTGGATTCTTCATGAATCCGTACCAAGTTTTGACTTAATGCTAAGTGCGGAGGGTATGCTGCAGTGCTGCTTTTACTGTAGGTGGAAGTAAAGCAAGGTTCATGTTACGTTAAAACAATTTATTTCTACAAAAGAAACGAACATCCAACAAAATTACTTTTCTACAAAAAAGATGCATTTTTAGCTAAAATAATGTATCTTTAATTAAAGAACAAAATATTCTAATTCTCTCTTGAAAATATGATTTTTTTACAAAAAAGTTAGTTTTTAATCGAATAGTTCACTTTTCAGCGAGAAAGGAACAAATATCAACAAAAAGATTGAAATTTCAACAAAACAATGATGTTTTAAAACAAATTAATGAAATTATTAAACAAAAATGGTGCGGCTAAAAATATAACAGTAGAATTTTTAGAGCAGGGTTCTGTACTGAAAATAGTCCAGTAAAAACGAATGTAATTGAAGTATTGTTTTAAATTACTTTGAAAAAGTTCCACTTTGCTTATTTCTCATCTGCAATTTTAAGATTCTTTGATTCCTTTAAATTATAATTTCGATTCTAGCTACAGCAAGCTCTACACGCAGAATTTTATTTTATTTTATACTAGAATGTGTAAACCACAATCTTCCAAACTATTAGCTCGATTACAAAAATGATTAAACCAGCGTACAAAATTGTATGTATTTTGAAGTCTTCTTAAAAAGTTTCAAGTAACTTGTAATTAATAATAATAATGAAAACTCAATGCATTATATTTTCCGAGACTTGAACCAGTTTTAAATTATTTTATTTTGATAAGGATAGTGACAATAAAGTTTGTTTTGTAAGTATTTAACGTCTCTTTCTTTTCGCTTCTTACCAATTAAAAAAACTGATTGGATTTCACTGAACGACTTTTTTCTAGGATAACCTCATTTCCTGCAACTTTGTTACATCCACTTTTTAGAACTGGATAAAATTATTTCAAATATTATTTTTTTATTTTTTTTTCTGCTTTTAAAATTATTTTTTCATAAGTGAAAAGAGAGATAAGAACCACAAGTTTGATGAAAGGCTACCAAAAATACCATTAATGACGGAATGTACTTTATAATTGAAACTTTGTCTAAAGTGAGATATATCACTTCTTTTACTAGGGTACATTTTCTTTGAAGCCAAATATTTAAAAAATGGGGGGAACGGGTTTCACTATAAAATACCTACTGAAAGATTACCATATAGTCTAGATCCAAAAACAAAAAAAATTAACAAATTATTGGACCTAATTTTTAAGTTGCAGTAGTGAACTATTGATCGATTCCCACGGTTTCATCTCATCTGAGCAATTTGGCGAAAGTTTTTCTACGATCGAAAAAATCAGTTGTCTGCTACGGCGCCCATAGGAGCAATGGGAAAACGATAAAGTATTAGTGAATTCGAGCCATAAATCGGGGCACCAGATTTAAAAGACCACAAAAAAAACAAAATATAAAAGTTGTTGCAGGTAAGACCTGCATCGGTTAATAATTACAAATATTTTGGTAATGTTTTACCGAGTTTAGAAAAATAATTCTGAACTCGTGGACAGCGTCGCGCTGACGTCAGCAAATTACGGTAAAACATGTAGAATCAACAACAGAAAACACAAAAAAAATTTTCTTACTGATATATCTCATCCGAAATAAGTCACATTATTGTAAAGGAATTAAAACTGATTTATTAACATTTGGCAAAAAGCGCAAAAAGCAACTGGCAGGTGGAATTTCCCATGTCTCTCCAATTTAATGAAGTTAAACGACGATAGATAGCACTGGCGCCGTACTTCTCGCTACATCTCGAATAAATGTGGATCGCTTACAAGACGAAAGATTATCCAGGCAAGGTTAAAAAATTTAAAATTATCTCCAAATCATGTAAAGTTTATCTGGCAAGGTTAGTTTTTGTTGCGGTGAATGTTTCACCTGGAATCGATGTAAATTTTATCTTTCGTTTTTCCTGTGGATTCTTCGCCAGGCAAAAAAGCTTCAAGAAAAATTCGAAATATAGCCAAGACGAAACACTAGAAGAAGAGTAAGTTTGTATTGCTGCTTGAACTGACTAGCTGCTCCATCAGAAAATATTTTCACTTCTGTGACATCATTCGAGTTCTCTACCAGATCATCGAAAAGACCTCTAAATGTGTCTATATGCGAAATTTACCATGTTCCAAAAGATTCCAATCGAATGGATATATCCGTTTGGTTCTGATAAATCCAAGCGTAAACAGTGAAGAATGAGCACCGAGAATATCGCCAATATGCCCGGTTGAGTCAGTTCCACCAAAGCGTTGCCAGCGCCACCAGAAGACCCTGCGTCCAAAAAATGAATTATGTATAGTACAGGTTTTAGGGAAGGTTAGTCGAAGATTCATCACAGGTTTTGTCCCTCTATCGTTTGTTTTGAAGCGAGGCACAAACCCTTTGCGCAATGAGGTTAGCCCACGCGCGTCGGCTCGAAGCCGTGTTTTTTCCACGCATCCAAAAGGACGAAAAATGGCTTTCTCAGCGGCTGCGCGCTACATGAGAAAGTCAAAGGACTCTGTAAGGAAGTGGGTGAAATGTTATAAAGAGGAAGAAAATGTTGGCGATTTGCCAGAAAGACGCGTGTGACCTTGAAAAAGGAGGAGAAAATAAAGCTTTTTAAAAAGCACCTCACCTATTATTTGCGATAAGCCTAAAAGATGTTGTCAAGAAAGGCAGTAAATATAAGCCTACAGACGATAAAACACCATTTGACATCTGATGGCTATGGATGGAGGAGCACGGTGCTGAAACCGTTCTTAGAAGTGGTGCAAATTAAAAAGCGACTAGGGGCGAACAAAAATATCCAACGCAGGGGCACACAAACCATGTATAGAAAGTAGCAGTCACCACCCCAACTAGGGGGTGGGTACCCAAGAGGTTTTGTGGCTGAAGTGTGTGTGTGGGTGAGATGGATTTGAAAATGTAAATCTTGAAAATTTAAGAAATGTAAATTACATTAAAATTCAAATTAAAAATCCTATTTAATGGTTAATAATCAAATTGAATTAGTTGTTGATAAGATCACTTGCAGGATCTTACAGGAACACAAAAGTGATGTTCGTTTGGGACGCTGTTACAAGAGTGTTATTGCCAGCCACACAAATACATTTGTTCATGTTGACCATGAGTTTGACTACGATAATGTTCAAAGTTTGCATAGTGAAAGTAATAAGAGAAAGAAAGAATTCATGGAAATGCTTTTTAAAAAAAGGTATCTATTAATTTAAAAACGGATTTGGATAAGTTGAACAAAAGTTATGCTATCTTATTTTATCTTATTTTTTTTTTATTTTCATTTTGAATGCTATTTTATTTTACTTTGATGATGATAAAAATGAAAAAGACGAAAGAAAGAAAAAAAGAAGGAAGGGGATGTGGCTAGCTGCCTTCTCATTTTTCTTTCTTCTTTTTATTTTTGTCGGAAAATTTTTTTTTTCAGATTGCAATAGAATTTTTTGCTTTAATTATTTGTTGTGATTCAAATTCGGTCGTTGAATTCTTGTTTTTTTAACAGGAGTTCGCATCGATGTAGCTTTTACTAAAAACAATACTGCACAATTCATGATTTTGAATAAAAATGAAGAAAAAGTATTGTGTTTTCATTAGGAATCATAATCATGAGATCGCTTAGCCTGTTACCCACCATCGTACTTCGTGAACGAGTTTACATTAACTTAAGTTCTGAGAAGCATCTTTTACAGGTTGCGCTTGCTACTGGAATGGTCACCGCGATTTTCAATGCCACATGCAACGTCGAAAACAAGGAATTTAGTTCTTTATTGCAGAATGCTGGCAAAACCTTCAACACGCTACTGCAATGTGCTGATACTTCCACATTTCCTCCACATTCTTTATCCTCCGACACGAGGTCCTCTTCAGCATCCCAGTTATCGCCAACATTATCAGCAGAATTACATTCGTCCGTTGTTGTAAAGTCATCCGGTAAGTGCTGAGAGTGTAGGAGTATCGGGAGGATACAAGAAGATTTATTTTTTTCATAAACTAAAACAAATTTTTTCATATTCATCCACCAGGTTTTCAGTGTTCATAAATTTTGAATATATTTTTAAAAAAGCCTTGAAATTATCTTGAGGCATACAAACCATATTGTTACGTAATTCTGTAATAGTACTTTGAGAGAAAAGAGAAAGATCTCTGTAAATTCCCAAGTTCATATCGGAAAAGCTGTTCCAGTTCGGCATTTATGAAACCGATCTATAAGTAAAAAGTCTGTATTCCGAAGCAGTCAATTGCTGTAAACAGAAATGCTGTAAGCAGAAACACTACTTCTGAAAAATTTCTCAACATTTAACCTTGACCTTCCGAAAGTCACTCTAAAAATTAAAAGCTATCTTCTCGGACATAAAATTAATTGTTCGTTCCGAACCCGCTGTCAAAAATAGGAGTTCCTATTTAAAGACTGAATTTGATCTTTAAATCATTTTGAAAGTTTACCACAAGATCACAGTTATTAGTACAGACAGATGGCCCCGCTCGTCCTAAACAACATTTGTCTAAACAAATTTTTTGTTTCGGCTTAACGCAAAAGAGATATTTGCGCGCGGCAATTAAAATAAACCACCCGGTATATATATATAGGCTTATGACACAGTACATTATTCATTAGATAAACTTTCAAGTAAATTCTTCATCATCGCATTATTCGTTTTTTCCCCTCGCTGAAAACAACGGGAATCATTTCCACTCTGATGTTTGCCTTCATGTTCATCCTTAGTTTTATTGGTGAATATAGTAGTATAATGCATATCCAGAATTGTTGAAACATTTTCCAGTTTTATGGAAATAAATATTCAAAAGAACTAATTTTGCTTGATTTTCAATAGTGACCTAAGCCTTTGACAATAATACCTACCTTAAAAATAAATATAATGCTCTGCTTCTTTTGCAGAGATTGGTTCACAATTCGAATGCTTACCCAATGGCGACCCTTTTCCGGGTTTTCTTCGTGGCGGACAAACTTCTTCTTCTTCTGGTCGACAACATTCTCCTCATAGATCTGTTCCTCCTATCGAGCCTTCGCCTCGTGCCCGGTCCAGGTCTCCTCCTGTCAATGGCACGGGCATGACTCCACATACTGCACTTATTAAATCTTCTGACGGACAGATATATGGATATGACCAACTTAAATTTATTCGGCTTACTTCCAAGAATAATCCGCACCGACAATTTCAACTTCGAAGATACAATTTCCCGGCTGGTTTAGAAATTCAAATAACCGCCGGACGCGGTGCCTTGAAACCTATGCCAAGTCAAGAAAAAATTGTATTATCAACATTCGCAGGTGACGTCTTTGCAACATTGGAGAATGTTCGTGCTCTCGCTGGAATATATGCACGTAACCCTTGCACTAGAGTACCATCACGGGCAAAAATAAATATGGACAACCTTCTTGACTCCAGATGAAGTCAAGGAAACTCCAGTAGGGTCCACGCGACCAATTCTATGGTTTTTTAGAGTAGAGCATGTAACCCACATTTTTCTAAATCATTAATTAAATTCGCAAATAATCTCAAATAAAAATATTAAATGGTTAGGTTTTCAATTACTTTCGAAAAGTAGTTTGTGGTCTTTAACGGCAATCAATAAATGTTATATGCTTAAAACGATTGTTTTATTTTTGTCGTAAAAAACAAACCAAGCGACCATATTTCGGGGCCGTATAACAATTTAGCGAGATAACTGAGTCAAAAATTTGATTTTCTTCCAAAGAACTTGATGATTTACTGAAGAAAATGCCTGTTTATAATCAAGAAAAATTAAAAGCAGGGTCCTAATTTTCTTTCTTTTGATCAAATGAATCGCTATTATTAAAATTAATATGTTGTCAATGAAATTTCTTTCCTTGCTGAACCCAGCCTGCCCTTCAGGGAAGAAACCTTTGATTTTAGCAAAGTCCAAATCCTATTCGCTGTACTAGGAGTAAAAATGTTTGTCAAATTATTTGAAAGTGATATAGGCCTATAATTCTCAGGGTCTTTTTTGTCTCTTGTTGTATAAAATAAAATTGTTATTGTTTTTAACTTTCTGTAATTTCTTACGTCTCTTAAATTTTAATTAATATTTTTGGCATTACAATCACGAAATTATAGGGAACAAACTTATGAAATTCATTCGTTTTTCTACTGGGCACTGGGGCTTTACAATTTTTAGCTTTAATTAAACTTCAAATCAGTTCGTCGAATTCTATATCGCCCTTCAGTTTAGAAGTATATCCCCCGACCAACAAATAAAATTTGAATGAATTTGGATTCGCAAAGTGTATAAAATAATAATTTTCCCATACTTCAACAGGAATCGAACAATTTGAATATTGTTTGCTTATAAATCTCTCTATTGTGAACCAGAATTCTTTGTATCCTTTATGTTTATTCATTTTTTTCAGTCTGTCTCTCTTGTTTCTTTTTTATTTCCTTTTTTGTTTAGTGCTATCTAGTTCAATTGCATTTTCTTTTTCGCCTCGATCCATGTTATCATCGCTAATTTCACCTCTATTTCTCGATGAACATGCTTCTTTCTGAAGACTTGTTCCTTGCAAAATAATATTTCTTCTTAAAATATCCGTCGTTTTTTAAACGTTGTCAGAGCAAGCAGAATTGGCGCTTTGCGATTAGCATTGTTTGTGAGTTTTCATTCTCTATTGCAAAATTGAGATATAATGGCCTGATATCTACTTCTGGTGAGTTTTTCTTTAAACGAATTAAAAGGTGCACAAAACTATTTACTTGTTCCTTGTCTTCCAAACCATAAATCCAAACATTATTCTTTTTATTATTCTCTCTGTATTTTGTTGCTCAGTTATATTTCCGTTTTTAAAGCTTTATTTGTTTTATTTGGATGTTCGATATCCAATTTACATTTATGTAACTCTTCCTTGATCGGCTTAAATTCTTTTTTTACAGTTTCTTTTACATTCAATGAGATACCTGCCAAAATACTGTTTTTCGAAGTATCTAGAAAATTTTTAAATTGTGAAACAGACATCTTTACAAGATTTAGGGTATTATTATTGTGACCACTCATTATTTAATTTGTGCTTGACTCTCTGTTATTGCACACATACACTCTTTCAAAACTGTGTATTGTATATACTGTTATTCGAATTTCCTAAGCAGAAAGATAAAACCGCACTGAGCAATTTAAAACTGATTCATATGTTGATTCCTCTTTCATTATAGACTTATTTATTAGCTTGCAATTTAGTCGAGGATCGAGATAGTTTTACCTTACATTAAATCCGATAAAGTCCAGTTATTGTCAATGTTCGTTCATTTTGTTATTCTAAACAACATACGAAATTTGCAGAAAAATAAAATGGCGGGTCGCTCCGCCAACTTGAAAACAGATGCCCACAATCAGTTTTTTTGAAATAACTTTTTTTTTGTTCATCCGAAACCAAAAATAGTTTTTTTCGCACTTGTAGAGGACTGAAGTCTACCATTTTCTTCAAAAACATTTTTTCTTCAAGTGAATATTTTCAATCATGCATGGGTGAAGTGAGGTGTATTTCCTTGATTCACGTATACACTGCCCTTATGACCCCATAAAGTGCTGGTCACGATCAGTTCCAATCGTAAACAAGGGCTTAAAATCTTCGTCGCGAATTTTACTTTTGAGTGCATTGTTGTCTTTAAGAAAATTCAATATGCCGGCTTTAATATCAATCAGCGGATGAAGCAATTTTGATATCACAAGGTCTCTACAAATAGATGAAGAATGAATTTGAGCATATGGCAATCTTCCATTATACTAAACACATAAATAGCAGAAGCCAAAGGAAGCTCGAAAGACGATTTTTCCGTGCTCGGAGTGTGACCAAAATACAAAGCGGGCATTCATTTATTTCTGTGAAAGATAAACAATTCGACGTTAGACTATACTCTGACGCCGATGGTTGTCTATTGATTGTTCAGTACTAGGCAAATGACGTTTTCTGACCGCATGGACGAAATTCATGAAAACCTCCTCCGCCAATCACAGCTGCCAGATCGTGTCCACCATATCGAACTCCGATACTTTTGTTCTAGATTCATGATCATTGTCCATGAAAACCATAGAGCAATCATTTTCAAGTTCATCAGATTATTTCGGCTGATTTGAAACTAAAAAGTTGGACAGTTAGAGCCATATGGAATCTACCATTCAAGTAATAATTTCCAACTCGATCTACAATTTTTCCCGGTTCCAGGTGCCATATTTGATTTCAAGCGGAACATTTAAACTCCTTGAACGTCTTAATTTGTTGCGAGGGATTATGGTCACGGTCTTGTCCCGGTTGATGTGGAATGTCCCATGTGTAAAAAATAATCTTTTATACTCGTGACCGCACCACCTATTGATGTAGTGTGAATGGTGCGTTTTTCTATTGTGGTTTTCCTATTTAGTCAAGTTTACATCTTTAATCCATCTCTGCTTTTTTCAAAATTGATCTTCTCGCTCTCTTTGATCCTTCTCCAGTCATTTCTAGGTGTTCATTCATTCTTGTCTTCTGCCATGTTTTTCTTGCCGGTTCAGATGCGCTGATTTCTTCTTCGATTACACGAATGGGTTGAGTTTCCTTCCCATCTTCTGCATCTTCTTCAACAATTCGTCAACAATAGTCTCGCTTTCTCTATCATCTGAAAGGGCATTCGCTGAATTTCACTTTGATAAAACAATTTTGCTCATGCCTGGATATCCTCGAAGAAGTTAATTATCCAAAATCACCCCGTTATCAATTTGTCTGATTTTTACGTTTAGTGTCAAGGCGATTTGGAGTCTCAAAATCCATTAAGAACTTATAATTAATGCCACACTGCAATATATTATAAAACGGAAAATTAAAGATATACTCGACCTTTTCCTGTTCTTGGCGAGTGCGTAAAGCATGACAAGAAGTTTTGACCTCACGAATCGAAACTAAAAATTATAACGAACGAATTCGCAATGTCGCTTGCACAAAAGCAAAAATATTTTATCTACAACAAAGTATTTTATTTTTTAACAAAGCAGTTGAATTTTTTACCAAACATATGTATTTCCTACTAATAAGGACAATTTTAAATCAAATATATGATTCTTCAAGTGAGAAATATCAATATTTAACCGAAAATTGAATAGTTAAATATCAGTTAAAAAAATTTATTTCTACAAAGGAACGAACATCCAACAAAATTGCCTTTCTACGAAAGAGATGCTTTTTTAGCCGAAATAATTTATCTTTAAATAAAGAACAAAATAGTCGACTTCTCTCTCAAAAATATTATTTTTTCCCAAAAAAGTTAGTTTTTAATCGAATAGTTAAATTTTCAATGAGAAAGGATAAAATATCAACAAAACGATAAAAATTTCAACAAAACAATGATATTTTAAAACAAATTGATGAAATTATTAAAGAAAAAGGATGTGGATAAAAATATAAAAGTAGAATTTTCAGAGCAGAGTTCTGCACTGAAAATAGTCCAGTAAAAACAAATATGATTGAATTATTGTTTTGAATTACTTTGAAATAGTTTCACTTGGCTTATCTCTCATATGAAATTTTAAGAAGCTTCGATTCCATTAAATTATGATTTCAATTCTAGCCTAAAGCAAGCTCTACACGCAGAATCTTATGGTATTCTACATTAGAGTGTGTAAACCACAATCTTCCAAACTATTAGCTCAATTACAAAACTGATTAAACCAAAATATAAAATTGTATGTATCCGAAGTCTTCTAAAAATGTTATAAGTAACTTGTAATTAATAATAATAATTAAAGGTCAATGCATTCTGTTTCTCGAGACTTTAACCAGTATTAACTTATTTCATTTTGATAACGACAGTAGCAATAATGTTAATGTTGTGAGTAATTACAGACTTTTTCTTATCGCTTCTTATCAATTAAAAAAAATTATTAGATTTCACTGAATGCATTTTTTCTAGGATAACCTCATTCCCTGCAACTTTGTTATATCCACTTTTTAGGACTGGATGAAATTATCTCAAATATTATTTTTTCAATGTTTTTTTTGCTTGTAAAATTATTTGTTGATGAGTGAAAAGAGAGATAACAATCAAAAGTTTGATGAAAGGCTACCAAAAATACCATTAATGACGGAATGTAGTTTAAAATTCAAACTTCGGCTAAAGTGAGATATCTCACTTCCTTTACTAGGGCACATTTTCTTTAAATCCAAATATTTTAAAAAAATGGGTTTCACTGTAAAGTACCTACTGAAAGATGACCATATAGTCTAGGTCCAAAAACAAAAAAGTAACAAATTATTCGACCTCATTTATGAGTTGCAGTAGCGAACTATTGATCCATTCCCACCGTTTCATCTGATCTGAGCTATTTGGCGAAAGCTTATTCTACGATGGAAAAAAGCTTTCGTCTGCTACGGCGTCCTTAGCAGCAATGGGAATAGGGCAAGTATGAGTGAATTCTAGCTATAAATCGGGAAACCAGATTTAAAAGAACACAGAAAAAACAAAGCTAAAAGTTGTTGCAGGTAAGACCTGAAACGGTTAATACTTAAACATATTTTGGGGAAAGTTTTACCGAGGTCAGGAAAATAATTCTGAACTCGTCGACTACATCGCGCTGAGATAAACAAATTTCAGTAAAACATCTAGAATCAACAACAGAAAACACACCAAAATTTATTCTTAATGATATATCTCATCCGAAATAAGTTACATTATTGTAGAAGAATTAGAACTTATTTATGACCATTTAGAGAAAAGCGCAAAAAGCAACTGGCAGGTTGGAATCCCCATTTCTCTCCAATTTAACGAAGTTGAATGGCGATATATGTCGTTGGCGTCGTAATTCTCGCTACATCTCGATAAAACCTCTAAATTTGTGTATAAAAAAGTTTACCATGTTTCAAATGATCCGAATCGAATACATATCTTCGTTTGATCTTGAGAAATCTAAGCGTGAACAGTGAAGATTCAGCACCGAGAATGGTGCCAATATGTCCCAGACGCCTATAACATAGTCAGTTCCACAAAAGCGTTGTCAGTGCCACCAGAAGACCCTGCGTCCAAAAAATAAATGATCTATGGTATATGCCTTAGGGAAGGTTAGTGTAAGATTCATCATAGGTGTTGTCCCTCTATCGTTCGTTTTGAAGCGAGGGAAAACCCTTTGCGCAATGAGTGTAGCCCACGCGCGTCGGCTCGAAGCCGTGTTTTTTCCACGTAGACAATTTGCCAGGCAGACGCGTGTGACCTCGGAAAAGGAAGATAAAATCAAGCTTTATGAGAAGCACCCCACCTATAATTTGCGACAAGCCTAAAAATTCTTATCAATAAAGAAAGTGAATATAAGCCTACAGAGGATAGAACGTCGTTTGACATCTGACGGCTATTGATGAAGGAGCACGGTGCCGAAACCGCTCTTGAAACTGAAGCTCATTAAAAAGCGACTGACAGGGGCGTACGAAAATATCCAACGCAGGGGCGCACAAACCATGTATAAAAAGTACTGGTCGCTACCCCCACTTAGGGGTGGATACTCAAAAATTTGGGTGGGTGGAATGTGGGTGTGGGACAGATGCACTGAAAAATGTAGCTTTTTCTAAAAATAATACTACACAATTCATGATTTTAAATGGAAATTAAGAAAAAGTGTTGTTTTTCTATTAGAAATAATAATGATAAGATCGCTTAGTCTGTTAGCCACCATTGTACTTCGTAAACGAGTTTAAATTAACTTAAGTTTTGAGAAGCATCTTTCACAGCTTGTACTTGCTACTGGTCCTGTTCGCCATCTCAGTTATCGCCATCATTATCAGCAGAATTATTTTCGTCCGTTGATTTAAAGTCATCCGATAAGTTTTCAGGGTGTAGATGTTTCGGGAAGAAACAAGATTTAATTTCTTCATAAACTAAAACAATTTTCTTACATTCATCCACCAGGTTTTCACTGTTCATAAATCTTGAATATACTTTAGAAAAAACCTTAAAACTATCTTCAGGCATACAAACCAGATTATTACGTATTTCTGTAATAGTATTTTAAGAGAAAAGTGAAACATCTCTGTAAATACCCAAATTTATGTCGGAAAAGCTGTTTCAGTTTGACGTTTATGATACCGATCCGAAAAGGAAAAGTTTGCATTATGAAGCAGTCAATTGCTGTAAATAGAAATGCTGTAAGCAGAAACACTTCGGATTAAAAGTATTAAAGCAGGCTCTTAGCTACAGCTCGGCTTTCTAATTGAAGAAAAGATTGATGGCGTTTATACAGGAAGAAACAGCGTCTTCAACAACCAATGCTAGTCTGTGTGGACCGCACCATACGTAAATGGCCCTAGGATTTTCAGATTTTATGAACGATTGTACGCCATTGTTTTAACCTTCCATTTTAGAAGCTTCGTCATAAGATTGTCCAAATTTTATTTGCAATTTGGGCCAAGTTCCTTACAAATCCTGCTGAAAGTTTCATGCATTTGTTCGCCTGTTCCAAACGTGCATTTTTTATGGCTATTAAGCGTTCAGCTACTGACCCTATTTTTACATCTACGTAGCGAAAGACGAGGCAAAGCTCTTCTCTTCTAGATTTATCAAAGGTTGAATCCATTCGTTACACTGAAGATAGGGGCATCTTGTAATTCACAAAGAATATGTTCTTTTATGAATTTCGCAACGATTCTATGAACCGATTCTGTTGGCACCAACATAGCATAGGAGTTCTTCTCTTTTTTTGTCATAAGTGAATTGAAATAAAATATCACTAAATATCACTAAATCCAAAAAATTGTTGTTAAGAAGTTCTTTGAAAAATGGCCTCTAAAAGCAATACAGTGTCTAGCTAGGTATAAAGTAGCATCAATCAAATGTTTCACTATTGCCCTATTCATGCAGTAAAATTTATCTTCAGTCAATAAATAAGACAACTAATCTCTTTTTATGTTGCTAAGTCTGGAAGTCTCCTAAAGTAATACGATAAATGAAAATGCCGTGAAATATTATTTTCAAGATATCCTTTGCTCACCTATACTCACCAGAGTTCTGGAGCCGCTTGAAAACTCGGCGCTCTAATCATGACTATGTCCAGCAGAATTTTCGCCTTCTATGTTTTCACAGCCTTCAATAACTGAATAGAATTACAGAATAATAAATCGTCATTTTAAAAGCTAGCGTCATAGTGAGAAGATAAATTACACTTATACAGTACTTCTACAGTTCTACTGAAAAACGTTTCTACAGAGTTGTGTCATTGATTTTATATCATTTGAAATGAATGTAAATATTTTAGAACGAACGGTATCGTTCAAAAGTCAAAAGTTTTGATTGTTTTTATTGAAATTTTTTTATCGAGTTAAGAATTTACTCAGTTATGGATTCTAGTTAGTAAAAGATGCCTAAAAAATTCATATTTTTGTATTTTTAATATATTTAAGCATGCCTTTTTTGAAGTATTTGAAAATCTGAACAGTCTTCATAGTTCGTAAAGAAAGAAGAGAAGCTTCTAGGTCTTTGAATCTTATCATTTTAGCGATAAGAATAAAGCGATAAAAATGAGAAGTACGATCAAATACATACGTTTTTCATTTTATAATTTTTTATACTGAAAGTAAAGAAAAAAACATAAAATTTTATTTAGAACTAATTTTTGTTCAGTGTATTTATGAAAATCTCATTACTTTAGGAATAAGAATAAGAAATATAAGTTTTTATTTAAATGCCGTAGAAGTAGTTTCTGCCCGGATATTCAAAAAAATTGTCTTTCATGCGGAATATTTTCATCACTGAAGACTCATTTCTTTTCATCTCAAAAATTTTTTCTCTCCATGACAGATTATATTTCGGTAACCATTTCAATTGTTATAAACAAATACAATTATATTTCAGGTTTCGACCAATTATTTTATGCACTAATTCCATTTCATATACCCTATCACAATAGAATGCCATTCAATAACATTTTTTTATAATTTTTGTATAAAAATCAGTCTCAGCCTTCTTTTATTCATAACGTTCTTCTTCTCGGCAAAAACACATATTGTTCGCCTTTCAACTTATGGAAATTCTCGAAATAAGTCAGTTTTTGTTATTTTAAAAGCTGTCTAGTTTAATATGTACTTGTATTGCGTGAATCTTTAATTTATCATTTATCTGAGAGTAAAATTTTTATTTTAAAAATGAAAATTTTATATATAAAAACATCGAATAAATGAATTTCCAGTTAAAAAATGTATTGTAAACAACCTCCTTTTGACAAAAAAGTTAAATATTTAACAAAAAGAAAAATCATTTAAAAAAAAGTTTTTAAGATCAGTACTAATAACAGTGACCTGCGCAGGTCACTGTTAATTAATTAAATTTGTGTACAATGTATAATTTTAGTTATTTTTTTTAAACTAGAATTTTTTAAAAATTCTGCAAAATAACAAATATTATCCTAAGAACTTCCAGGAAATATCTTTAAATTTTCTGAAAAATCTAAAGAATATTGGTCGATTTTCTAAAAATTTTCCCTAATTCATAAAAAGCTCCTTTTTTACAAAACTGTTAAAAATCTACAATTTTCTCTCAAATTTTCATAATTTTCAAACTAACAATTATTTTTTAATCTTTCTAATATATCTAATCGTTCTAAATGTCTTTTAAAATTTTTCCTAAAATTTTTTAAAGGCTTCCAGATTCTGTTTCGAAACATTTTTGGAAATACTTTATAGTATTTTAGAAAATTATTGTAAATTTATTTTAAAAAAATAATTAAAAATTTTTCGAAGTATCTGAACTAAATTGTTTCATTCTCTTCAAGCCTTTTGTAATTTTAATTCAGCTTCCTTTTTTAAAGTCTTAATAAAAGTACGAGTAGATTTAAAAAAATTAAGTTTCTAACAATTTTAAAATTAACTTTAATTTTTTTTAATACTTTTAAATATTTATTGAGCGTAAAAGAATATTTGTTGTTGTAATTTTGTAATTCTTATTCAATTTTCTCTTAGAATCCCTGTTTCAAAATTCTATTACATTACAGCCATCGCAACTTGTAAAATTATTTATATCTTCAGTTAATTGTTCTTCAAAAGACATAATTTGATCATTTTAATAAGAAATAAACATTTATTGATATTTATTTTCTGTATTTTCGATTAGAATAATTATAATCAATAATTCAAAATTTAAATGTACTGATAGGTTAGGATACATCATTGTAATATGGATAAAATAGAAATTTGAAAATGATTTGGAAAACTTATTTCCTATGCTGCGATTTTTTAAAAAAAAATAAGACCCTTAAAATCATCTTTAAATTAAAACCAAGTATGATCAAAATTCCCTTTTCGTCTTAAATCATGAACTACATATTATAAAAAGACTTATGCCGCCAAGCATATTTTTAAACAAATTCATTAAAATGAGTTAGCTATGTTTGCCATGTGTAATTTTAGTTCATTTTTTTGAACTTGAAAATTTGAAAATATATTAAGATATCATTTTTTATCATCTAAAGTATAAAGACGCTGTTTTGGATTATATTATACAATTCAGTTATTCACAGTTAATATTAATAATAAAATTATATTTTAAAAAAGAGAAAAACTTTAAAAACAAGAAGATACATCTATACATTTTATATTTAACAACGTTGCTTCAAAACTTTAGTTTGACATCATCCCTTCGAATAGCTTTTGCCATTCTTTAACAATATTTTGATCATTTGGTGCTTTGAAAAATTAAATTTTATTAGCTTTGTCCTGCTCCAGATTACTTTTTTTATCTTGATTTACAATAAAATATTTATTTTCAACATGATCTAAAAGCAGTTTTTCAGTTTTCTTTTACTTAGAAAATAAAAAATGTCGCAAACATCACTCAAAAAACTCCACGATTACATATGACCCCAAGATGAAATTAAGTGTTAAAAATTAAAAAAAAAGTAATTATCTTCTGTTGAAGGTGACTTGATGCGCATCCATAATAACTCAAGTAGTACGTTGCACGCGAAGTTTAAAAATAACATTCTCTCTCACTTGTATCGCAGCATTGTTGTATGAGGATTTCATTGCGTGGCGCTAGCATCCAGACAAAATTCTTAAAGTTACCGACGGAATGCTTATTAACTGCTACTAAAAGAAGACGCACTTGAAGGCGCCTTCGGCCCATGTAAATGACAGGTATTTTATTTTTTTAAGTTTTTAACGCTGCAAGAAAAAGTATTGCGATTGCTCTGTGAGTTTCTAATGCAAACTTTAACGTAGAATCCGAAGTTCAACAGTTAAAAAGTTGATCTTGCTATTTTTTTTTTTAGTTTTTTGAAAAGGAACCGAATAGAGACCCAATAGGGTCTTTACGGGTACTTTGTAGAGGCTCCTTTCGGTTCATCCGGTCCTCCAGGGCTGTAACTGTGAACCTCATGAACCAAATAATCAGGGTTTACCCTCAATGTATAAAATGAAGATCATTTATTTTCTGCTTTTTACCTAGTTTAAGCTAAAATACAGAATTTTAGGTGACCCAAATTGTCTTTAAATGTTACACGTAACTTGTAATGACAAATAATAATGAAAAATTCAATGCTCAATGGTTCTCTAGGCTTGAATATTTCATTGATTCCGCAAGACAGCTTTTTTCAAAGAAAAAAATACAAAAGGTGGCCTTGCTTTCCCGATGAATATATTTGTTAAGGAAAAATATTATAGGTTTATAAGTGATTTGGAATTGTTTGATAAAGATAAGATAGTGGAGTAGTGAGTGACAAATAATTTTTTTCATTAACAAGTTCTACAGCGTTCAAATTATGTCTTCTAATAATATATTTTTTTAAATTCCAGTGAATTAAATTATGAAGAGCATCTACCTCGGAGTAATTCAGAACCTCAACAATTATTTTTTCCTCAATAACTTCTTATCAAAAGTTTATACAATTTCAAATAATTAAAAAAAGGCTCACACAGTACAATTACATAGGACCACAAAATAAAAATAAAATCCGCTAGCAGAATTGTGCCAGCACGTCAGAACTTAGAGGAAATTAAAAAAGGTTAAAAAGCTTTAGATTTACAAACGTCAGACTAACATATTTTTTACTCTTCGTTTCTTAACTTTTTTATTCATCCTTCGTTTATTCTACCACCCAGAAAACTGGAGGCCATCAATCATAAGCCTACAAACCCCAAACGCACCCACTACAAACTTACACACTCCAAACCCACAAAAGCCAAACCTTTTCCCTTCGAGTCCGCACATCCCAAACCCCTATACCCCTAATCTACACACCCCGAATCCTTACATCCCAAGCCCACCAACCTCAAGCCCTGAAAAAACTCAAAATCTACACATACTGAACTCTTAAATCCCAAACCCACCAACCTCAAACCCTTAAAAAACCTTAAATCTGCACACCCCAAACCCACTAGCCTCAAGCTATGCGCCCTTAAACCCTAAACACACAGACTCTTCAGGCAGCTGTATCCCATCGTCCTATCGGACAGTTGTAACTATCTCTTTTGGCTTGTTATTATTTAATTATTTGTTATTATTTGTTATTATACTTATTTTATTCTAAGCCAAATTCTTGCCAAATTTTATTCGAACGACCTCCCCCTCTACCTAAGGACTGAGCTGGCCTATTTGAAGGCATTTTTTAGATTTTAGTTTATTTTATAGCTTACCGAGACTATCGTAGATTATCGTGTCGTATTTTTTTATTGTTTAGCTGAATTCGGGCTAAAGTGCCCCGGAGTTTTCCCTTTTTTTTAATTAGAATCTCAGGATTGACTTTAGGACGCTGGCGCCTGCAGGTACGTGTTTATTAATTTTTTTTAAATTACCCTTGTGCGCGGCCTATAGGACCTTATTCGACTGCGAGTATAATGGCCGCGTGACAACACGTAGAGGTGATAAATTAAATAAAAATCTTCAAAAATGTCTTGTTTTGAAAGTTAAAGGATCCTAAATTAGATTATAAACTATAACAAAAAATGTTCGAGTTTTGAATTCGTTGGAAATATTTCAAAAAATAATACGTTATTTATTCCTCCTGAAAACTGAGCTAAATAAAGTTAGCCTAATTCTTAACGGGAACGTAAAGATAGCCTATTTTTCGTAGCACCCATCGATATGTCATTATGGTAAAAGTATTCTTGAATTATTTACAGAAGGATAATTTAAGACATTTTTGCAACCGGGTACCATACTTTGCCGAATAATCTAATCTCTTTTTACATAATGATTTTGACGATAACGGTTATCCCATTCACATATGAAACATAGAAATTTAACAAATCCATCCTGTTCTCCGAGAATTTTGGGCAATATTTTTGCAAATCGCCACATATTTGCCTGGCATGTTTATAATATTTTAGTTTAAAAAGCCAAAATAAAATATCATGGTAGCCCTCTTTCAAACTTCTGAAATAAGCTACAGGAAGTGATGCGTAATTATTACCGTTATGCAGCAGAACTGCTTTAAAGATTTTTGTTGAGGAGTCAAGGAACAGTCGTCAATCATCAGGATTATAAGTGCCGCAATCATATTCAGAAATGAAATCTTCAATATTGTTACAATAAACTAACCTCTCTTCATTAAAGAAATACTCTCTAAAATGTTCATCTCTTCATCTATAAAATGTTGTTTCAGTTTCTGATTCAAAAAGATTTTTTCTTGGAGCGTAGATGCGAGAAGTTTCACGTTTTCTTTTCAGAGACCTAAATCTCTCACAAGGTCATGATGTTTTTGCTGATCAAACAATGTAGAAACTTTTTTATTTTTGCTATCCGGAGTTCCGTTTCCACTGAAGTTTAATTTGTCGGGTTCTTGAAGATCAGATTGGTCATCTTCATTATATAACGGCTTATTAACTTCTTCTATTGCTTCATCGACCTACATCCCGTTATTTTCTTCTGTACTGTTATCAACAGGGCTTCAAGTACATTATTTCTAATTGACTGCGTAATGGAAGCGACCGATGGATATACAATATTAGCTCTGATCTTTCAATTAAATCCAAAGGTAGAAGTTAAACAGAAATATCAGTCTACTTTATGATTTTCAGGCTCCCGCGAAATCATTGGAGACATAAAGCTTTGCGGCTTTTCATCTCCCTTTTGCCACTGACTAAGAAATATCACACAATAAAAACAGAAAGTATTCAGTATCCAACTCTTATCAAAATCAATCATCGCATTTGGATCGCAAGACTTTTAAATATTTTTATAATGACCTGAAAAACTATTTTAGTATTTTTTTCAATACAAATTCTGCACAAACGAGACAGAAATCTTAAATATTCCTTAAACACATTATTCTTTTGTCAAAAATTACGTCATCGAAATTAACGAAAAAAATTAAGTCTATAGAAGTCATACCCAAATACCCCACATTTAAACTCACTGACAGACCAGAAAACAAGAGACTGACGTTCAACTGTAAATATGGACGATAAACAATTGGCGCTCAACTCAGATAATATATTATGAAGACAAAATATTTACATAGCTTCACTTTTATGATAAAAGACTAATACTCTATTTTCAATTAACTCAACAAGAATAATACAGATAACAAAAAAATGATTTTTATATCATCGGGGAAATATAACTGCTACCTCACTGACAGAACAGAGAACAGGAGACTGACGTTTAACCATCACTATGGACGATAAAAAATAATTTTGGGTGTGTGAGTTTGGTATGTGTAGATTTGAAGTGCGGAGTCTAGGGTATGCATGTTTGGAGTTTGTGCAGAGCTTGGGGTTAGTAGATTTGGGCTGTAAGGGTTTAGGTTGTTTGGGTTTAAGCTTTTCGCAGGGCTCGAGGTTGGTGGGCTTGGGGTGTACGGGTTTGGAGTTTGTGGGTTTAGAGTGAGTGGGTTTGGTGTTTGTGGGTTTCCACAAGTCATATTTAATTAAATTTCTTCTAGCACTCTTGAATGTTCCTTACTCTTGTAATAGTTTTCAATACTCAAAAAAATAGGATCTTCTGTTTGTTTTTGCAGATTTAAGTTCACAATTCGAATGTTTGCCGAATAGCGCCTCGATTCTTTTTGTTCCTCGTAACGAACAAAATTCTTCCGGCAGAGAACATTCTCCTGCCAGGTCTCTTTCTCCTGTCGACCCTCCTCTTCGTTATAGGTCAAGGTCTCCTCGTACAAATGTTAGACGCATGGTTCCGACTTCCATGCGCATTGCTTCTTCTGATGGACGTATGTATTAATTTGATCAACTTATATTTATTATCTTATTTACCATCTTATTATTTATTTCCTCGCGTTCATCATAGACCCCAGATGAAATCGAGTACGTTCCCGCAGATTCTAGATGCTCAATCTTATTGTATTATTAATTAGACCTTGTAAAAGACAATCGACGTCACTATTATACTTGCTGATCACTGACTGGACATGTTTCGCAAGTCATTCTTTACCAAGTTGGTTCTAGCTGGGTTAAATATTGTGTTAATTGGCGTAGTCAAAGTGAAGAAAACGAATGTTTTCGTGTATTTTAATAAATTACAATTAACGACTTATAAAAGTTGCCTACTCTTGCAATAGTATTCAATACTTTGAAAAAATATGATCGTTTTTTCTTTTTGCAGATTTAAGTTCACAATTTTAATGTTTACCGAATTGTGCCCCGATTCCTGATGTTTATCGAAACGGACAAAATTCCTTTTTTTCTGACAGACAAGATTCCCCTGTTATGTCTCTTCCTCCGGTCGACCCTTCTCTTGGTCTCAGGTCCTCGTATTCTGCTACAAATTTTAGACGTATGGTTCCATCTTTCATGCTCATTGCTTCTTCTGCTGGACGTATATATGAATTCGATCAACTTCAGTTTATTCGGCTCACTAATAAACAGCATCTAAACCGGCAATTTAAACTTCAAAGATACACTTTTCCTACAGATAAACAGATTCGTATACACGTAAGCCGGAATGCCTTTGTCCCAGTGTCAACTCAAGAACAAGTTGTATTATTAACATCTGATGGTGACGTTTTCGCTATACTGGAGAGTACTTATTATCTTACTGGGATATACACATACAGTTCTCGCATTAGAAATAGGTTGCGGGTCAAAATAAATCTGGAAAGTGACACCATTACAGCATTGACTCCAGAAGAAATGGCAGATGTTCCAGTAGGCCCATCACGCTCAATCTTATTGTATTTTAAAGTAGAGCTTGTAAACAATAATCAAAATCTCTATGAAATAAATTAAAAAGTAATTTCGGACTGCACCACGCCAGTCTTTTTCAAAAATAAGTACAAAAGGTTCTATTTCTTTCACTCAAAAAGATATTCTATGAAGAAAATAATTGTAAGTTTATCAGTAATGAAAAAGAAGATTAGACATAGTTTTCTATGTCAACAAAACAATTAGGAAAATATCACATTCGAGTTTATTCTTTCTGTTTTTAGCTGATCGTCTTCTTAAAACTGCAGTTGGCTGTCGTCTTTGTATGAATCTTTGACTTTCTGTTGAATTTTTTGGCTATAGTTAGAGCAGTTGTTTTCTTTGCAGGTATTTTTCGTCGATCCATTTTTTTTGCTTGAGCTAAAGTTCTCCAATTTTAGCAGGACAAAAAGTATGATGCTCTAATCTACCTGGTATCATAACAGCTTCGTGGTATTCGACTTTCAGCAATTTGGTGGCTAATGCATGATTTTCGTTGCTTATGAAAATGTCTGTTTCCTTACTTACTTAATTTTTAGTTACTCTTGAAATAAGCGCTATTTGCAAATTGAAACAGAGTTTCATATGGAATTTTCAGATTAAGAATAATTTCATAAATACCACTGTAAGATTAATAGGTTACGAAAAACGGTAATTAAAAATAAAGAATAAAATAAAGTCTCGTGAAAACCTACTCTGGTTCTAGGCTTTCTAGGGGAAAAAACCTAACCTTTCTTTCTAAACTATTTTAAAAAAGAAGTGTTGAAATCTTAAAAAAGTCTAATTTATTCTTGATTTTCAAACATTAGTCTGAAATTTTAGGTATGTTCCCAAAAGGGTTTATGATCGCCTGAAAACTGTTAAAAAAACACTATCAGAAACATATGATGTAAAATTTTGTATTAAGCATCATGAAAAAGTTACAAACATTTAAAAATGAGGCTTTGCATCAAAAGTTTGATAATTGCACCCACTACAGTTTAATACATATTTTTCAAAATTCATTAAGTTTGTTAGTGAGAAGTCCTATGGAATAGGCTTACAATTGGCCCAACTTTCGCCCCAGTTAGATTGATTTTTATTTTAGGGCGAGTACACTGAAGAAATTATGCCCTCTATGTAAAATTGCTATTTTTTAATCATTTCATGAAATTTTGCATTTAACTTTTTTCTTTAATTTTTATGGCAGCGATGTTGCAGAATTTTCATTTCTAAATTTCCACTCTTTTTCAGGATTTTCTCAAGGTAATTTAAAGAAAACTTAAAACTTTACGATGACTGTTCCAATCGAGAAGAAGTAGAGAATCCTAGAGAAGTGAAAATACATAAATAAAAAAGAATAATAGCATTAAATGAAAATGTTTGAGCTCTGGTTTAGAATATTATTATTTATTGAAGCCATTTACGTCTCTAGTTTTTTATTTTATTATTTGTGAGGATATGTTTTTCACCTGTCATTGAACAATTTTTAACGGCTTCTGGGTTATAGACGAATCACTGAACCTCACATTGATTTGAAAGTTGAATCTGGAGAATGAGAGTCCAACCACAGAGAACACTACTATAATTAAGTAACATCCCGATTATTCGCAACATTTTTTTTGCATTCAACAACTGCTTCTGGAGGGAGAGTGAGAGGCTCTTTTCAACTTTCAGCATAATATTGGCTCCACGCGTTACCAAGAAATCAAGACTTACAAGATACTGAAATGCCGGCGTGACTTCACCGATCACACTTGTTGATTGATTTTAGGTATATCAAAAACAATTTCGAAGAATTTGATACCACAACGTTGTGATGTCTGTTATTCTCTCAAGTTGAGCACTTTTTTCTAGCCGAAGGATAACATCATTATGTCTGCTCGTCTATTCTTGCGAGGCAAGAATTGTAGAGTCCGCAATGATGTGATCGATGTTTTTATTGGCCCCTCCACAAAGGCAGCAGCCGTCAATAACTGCCGCCATACTGGGGATGTGTTTTTGGTAATTCCTCATCTTGATTATACTGTCCTGGATGTCAATGGCAAATCCTTCCATCTCCGGAAAGAGTTCTCCACGCCTGAACCGAAGGTTTAAGCCATCACTATCCACCCAAGGAAGATCTAATGTTTGAGTGTTGCTTGTGCAGCTGTTTACCTTGCCACTATGCAGTTAGCTGTTCGACTGCGTGACATGGGAATTACAAAATCGATCTACATCTGATATTCTTTTGCCTCAAAGCTTGCGTGGCTAAAGTATTTTCTCTGCATCCACCTTTTCATGGTGTATTCGGTGCTTAGAAACTTGAGTTTCAGGTGCAATGCACTCTCAACCTTATATCTTATTCGGTTGATAGTTCTTCTAGAAGAAGCTGTAGTTTTTCCAATCTTACACTAAAATTAGCAACACTCACTGGACAGTAGCCCTTGCGGATATCCGGCTAAAATCTATCTATTCATATCTATCCGCTATTCGGGAAGCGATCAACGTTTATACAGGTTACGTAACTTCTCCATTGGAACAGAAGCCTATTCTTAGGAGCTTCAGCCGCGTCGCTAGTACTACCAATTAAAGACTTATTTCCCAGAAATACTACTTAAGATGCTAGGAATCCAATTTTCACCGGGTATGGGTATATAAACATTTTTCTTTATAAGCGTTTATAAAAAGTACTCGAAATTGCCTGAATGTTTGTCCAGGAGGAAGGATTAAGCGTCGAATGAACACATTATTTTAGGCTTCAAAACTCCTGTTCAATATTATCTAAATTTTAGCTAATTTTTAAATTAAAAAATAATTGTTAATGAAATTGAAATCGTAATATTGTAAGCGATTGTCTAGATGTATGTGTGTTTGTGGATGTCACACTTTTTTGTGAACACAATAAATTAAAAACGGTTTCAGATAAATTGATAAAATTTGGAGTACTTATTGCCATCACTAATATCTTTAAACTGACAGAAGAATTTATAACAATACTGATAATATTTTATTATTCTCATGATTATTGTCTACAATTTTTTTTTCTTTTTTAGGGATTTTTTTTAGGAAGATCTCTTTCAAATTAAAATAGGAAAATTTTATGCTGGTTATCCACATTTATTCGTTGGATCCTTGGCTTTATTTTCAGAAATTCCATACTTTAACTTGATGGTTGGACGTTAAGCAAGATTTTAACAACAAGATTTTTGTTAGAGCAGATAAAGTTAATATAACACTTTGAGAAAACCGCTCTGTGAAAAAAGGATTTTTCTTCATGTAAGTTAAATTTCCTATTAAATTTAAGGCTGACATGATTTTCATTTGTCTTGACAGGAGGCCGTCGGAGTAGGGTCATACTATTTTTTAATTATGCAGATTTTTATAGAAGTCTGAATTCACTGAAAATTTGTGGAATTTATTTCAATTTTTTTTCAAATTCTTTTAAAAACTTTAGAATTTAGATGTAGCTATCGTAAATTTCTTTAAGTTTCTTGAATTCTGCAAAATTCTCTCGATTTCTACAAAATTCAAATCTTTCAGAAGAATCCAGAAAATGCAATAACCTTTATTACAGTATACATTAATAAGGGATGGTCACTGATTTTTTAAATAATGTCGCAATGAAAACACTCCTGGGACTCTCTGTTTAACTAAGCAAAATACTTATTAGAAACATGTAAACCTGTATCCGCAAGAAACATTGCTTTTGTTTAAACCTATTGAAATTTCAAAGAAGATTTAGTTATTAAGTCAGATTTAGTTTCAAATCGCATCGAAAACAATTACAGATAGAAATTTAGGTCTCACGTCCACTTAAAAATTAAAGAACGGTGCTTAACAATATTTTATCTTAATTCAACAGAAAATTTGACACACAACAGGTTGTGTCATGGCATGAATCTTATCTCGGAAGGACAAGTTTGATGCTTAAGCTTCATGAGATGAGGATTGAGATATAGTTAACATACTGTAATGAAACACTAGAATACTCTTCAGATACACTGCTAACTGTTAACATTATTAGCGCATTAATCGGCTTTCCTTCCCATTGCAGAAAATGTCGATCGTTTATATACTGGCCTTTACCTTCATGATCATCTTCAACTGTATTGGTGAATATGATACTACATTATATTTATTATTTTCTAAACATGTCTCACTTTAAAACAAATAATAAATCGTTCGATGTTTAAACTTTGGAAAACTCATTCTTGAGATTTGCTTCAATTTTCAGAAGTGATATTTAATAAAGAATTTTATAGTTGTGTTAAATATAGTATTAAATAATTTCATAAAAATGTCAAAAACATACGTTTTCTCCTATTCTAATAAATTAAATGATGTAAACTTGAAACAGGCCTACTATTGTAATGTTTATTCATGCTCAAAACAATGTAATTCCTTGTTTTTTTTTGCAGAGCTTAGTTCACAATCCGAAAGTTTACCTAAGGACGCCTCCCCACCCAGTGCTCCTCGCGCCGAAAGAAATTCTTTCTCCGACAGACAAGATTCTACTACCAGGTCTCTTCCTCCTGTTGAACCTCCTCTTCGTGCTAGCTCCAGGTTTCCTACTGCCAATACTGAGGTCATGACTCTACCTAGCAAGCTGATTGCCTCTTCTGGCCACAATTGTTCTTCTTCAGGCAGACAACATTCTCTTGTCAGGTCTCTTTCTCCTGTTAATCCTCTTCTTGACTCTAGGTGCAAATCTCCTTTTCGCCAAATCAGGTGCAAGGTTCCATCTTCCATGCTCATTGCTTCTTCTGATAGACATATATTATAGATTTGATCAACTTGAGTTTATTCGGCTCACTACTAAGCAGAATCCGAACCGGCAATTTAAACTCCAAAGATACGCTTTTCCTACAAATTTAACAATTCTAATACGCGAAGGAAATGGTGCCTTTGGACCCGTGCCAACCGGGGAACAAATTGTATTATCAACGTTCGATGGGTACGACTTTTCAATATTGTAGAGTATTTATCATCTTGCTGGAATATATACATATAAATCTGACCCTCGAAAAATAGTACGGGCAAAAGTAAACATAGAATCTGGCAGAATAACCCACTTGACCTCAGATGAAATCGCTGACGTTCCCGTAGGCTTTAGACGTCCAATCTTATTGTACTTTGAAGTAGAGCTTGTAAACCACAATTTAGGTCACTAATAATTCAATTAAGAATTATTTTAAACTAAAATGTAAAATTATTTGTGATCCGAATTCTCTTGAAATATTAAAAGTAACTTGTAATTACAAAAAATAATAAAAATTCAATTTACGGTGGCTCCCGAGGCTTCAATCTGCTACGACTATTTTTAATTTTTTACTCAGTTTGTCTAGAAGAATTAAATACATGAATGAGGAAAATGTATTTCCATTATGTCTAATTCTTTATAAAAACATCGGTATCCCCATAATTTTTTCATTTGTGAAGATAAAAATATATTTTGAGAACCTTCTTATTGAACCTTCTTTGAAAAGCTTGTTGCCTTCTGAAGATCGTCGGAGCGCACAGTTGGGCGAAATGAAAAAACGATGTTAATAAAAACCTGAACGTCACAATTCTCATTCATTGTTATTTTTTATTTTAAAAAATTTAGCATTAAATTTTCAAAAAATCTTTTTAGACCGATTAAAAAATTTTTTTTTGCTTACATTTTTATAGACCTGCAATACGCGAAAAAAGTGATGATTTTTCAAATTTTTTTTTTACTAACAATTATTATGAACAAATGCATGATTTCAACAGTTTTAGGCAGACACAAACTGAATTTTCTTCCGAATGTCTTTAAATCTTATTGCTTGTGATACACATTGATGTATTTTTGTCATCTGATATAATTTCGTTTGCTTATCATTGAGTGGGTAATTTTCCTGGATATGATTGCAAAGCATAGGAGATAAATAAATTAATGAATAAAGAGTATAAAGAAAATTAAAGGAAAAAAAAAGTTGGCATCTCTAAACATCAGGAGATACAACAACAATTTGTGAGTGCAAAACAATTAATGTATCTGTGCAAGAATTGTTCTCTGCTTGAGTATTTAATACAAAATATCTAAAGGTCCAGCTGTTTCTTCTCGTTGAATAAAAATCACGCATGCGCATGTAACATGCATTGCCATCTGGTGACAGCAGGCAGAATATCATATATGCTAGTTACATGGCGGCTAATTCAAATAAAAAAATGATTAGAAAAGAAAAAATTAGAAGGAAGGACGAGCTTACTCTAGACTGGAATGGCCAGATCATGGATATATGTTGATTTACATTCATATTGCTTGTAGATGAAGTTAACGAATTGTATTAGGTAATGAAAACAAATCAATGAGCATTGCAGGTAATTTGATTTGAAGACAATTAGAAGAAGATTCGGTACGCTTTCGCCTAAAACTGTTCAAAGCGTGCATTTTTATCATAATTGTTGATAAATTAAAAAAATTATATCAGATGACAAAAACAAATCAATGTGCATCACAGAAACTGAGATTCAAAGACAATCGGAAAAAATTTCAATTTTTAATCAATATTTTTACGCCAGGCAAATCAAAAACATCTGAGACAAACGGTAAATAGTTAAACATTAATTGTGCCATCTGTGGATGCTTTGGATAGCGTTAGAAATTTTCAGCCAACCACCTCAGAAGAAATAGGGTGGGAGAGCATCAAGTGGGATAACGCAATTGAAGAGGAATTGGTGAGTGTGGATTATAAAAGTGCAAAGTTTTAAATCAAAAACAAAAAAGGTTTTAATCTCAGGGCGAAGTTTGCAGCTGAGAAATCGTATTGCTAAGGTGAAGGACATCAGAACTAATCTACATATCGCAGAAGAACGACCTGTGGAGAAGAAAGAATCGGTTTATTTTACGTTGGAAACTGTGGACAACGAACATCAGTTAGAGGACACTGCACCACAAGATTAGGCAGGAACAGTTGATGCTCTTGTCCAACCTAATGATGAAGCCATTTCACCATATCCTTCAGAGACAGATTGGCGAATTTAACCAGAGGCAGAAGGAGAAGTGAAGCAAACAATAAGGCTATTAAAATAGAAATACCATATGAACTGTACTCATATTCAACTGCATTTTTTAGCAGAATAAAGTAAGCAAAGTGTGAGCTTAATCTAGGAGATCAAAAACGTCCAGTATCTGTATCCAGTATCCGGAAAATCTATGTTATTGTTCTCGGTTTCCGAAGAGACAAGAAAATTGAATATCTTTGGATTTCCGGTGGAAGAATTTTTGCCGTAAGGAGGACGATTCGCCGAGAACACATCTTGCAAAACTACTATCTGTAGAGGGAGCACAATAGCAACCACGGTCTAAGTATAATATTCTTTAAATAGATTTATGCTTTCAAAAAGATTCATTTTGATAAAAAGAGATATTTCGGGTTCCACTCGTATAAAAAAACTACGAATTTTTTTCCAACGTTTCGTGAACATTGCAGTTCACATCTTCAGGGCTGACCTGAAACTGAGGTATCAGGTCATGTTGTTCTTAGGTATACTCTCTATGATGCCTGTGATTGGCCAGAGCACCCCACCGTGGGGACTGCTCGAACTTGATTGGCCAATCAAGGCTTTTTTTTAATTCGGGAAAACGGAAAGCCAAATCGGGACAATGGATATAATACCAATCCGATTTAGCTTTCCGTTTTCCCGAATTTAAAAAAAGGCTTCATTGGCCAATCAAGTTTGAGCAGTCTCCACGGTGCGGCGCTCTGGCCAATCACAGGCGTCGTAGAGAATCTACCTAAGAACAACATGACCTGATACCTCAGTTTCAGGTCAGCCCTGAAGATGTGAACTGCAATGTTCACGAACTTCGGCAGACAATTCGTAGTTTTTTACACGAGTGAGACCCGAAATATCTCTTTTTATCAATATTTTTTTAACTTTTCTCCGACTAACTTTAGCACTAATTTTTCTCAAGTGCTACTCCTACCTAAGTACATGTATTTCACTAATTTTTATTTTGTATTCCCAATCAATCTTGTTTATTTGCATTGAAAAGTATTTAAATACAGATATAAATAATAAAATTGACGCTCTGAATAATTCTCTAGTCTCCGCATTCAACAAATATTCACCACTACTCGTTCGTAAATACTTCAATATAGCTGCCTCCTAGATCACATCTGAAATAGAAAATCTGATGAGGGAACGTGATGACAAGCGCCGACTTGCAAAAAGAACAAAAAGCAGTATAATACTAGCAGAATTTCGTAAACTCAGGAACTTAGTTCAAATAAGTATAAGAGATGCGTTTAATCAATACAATTATACCCAGATTGCACATAGAGACAAAAAAGAGGATATTTGGCATCTTCTTAGACGTTTACAATTAATCGCGCCCAAGCACGAATTTATAGATAGCAATTTTCCGCAAATATTTACCTTAAAAATACTTTTTTACGTTCTCAGTTCCATACTTATCGTCATTTTCCACGACCCCTATTAATTCAGCATTTAATGATTGTGACTTCTTTTTCGTTGAAATCACACCTGAAATACTTTTGGAAAAAAACTTGAAATCAAATCGAACGCCATAAAAACTGAAGGAATATCAATTAAAATGATTAAACTTGCCCTTCCAATTATCTTTCCTTTTCTTCTGCGTATTTATAATGCTTCCCTACAGGGCGGTATTTTCTCATATATCTGGGAAAAGGCAGTTATTTGCCCAGTTCCCAAAATTTCTAAATCTACTTTCCCGAAAGACTTCCGGCCAATTTCTGTATTATGTGCACTATATGAGCCACTTGAAAAAATTTCCCACCTGCAACTTTTCAAATTTTTCAAAACATCTAGGGCCATTGACCTGATGCAATCGGGTTTTCTGACGAAACATAGAACTCTCACTGCTTCGCTTAAACTAATCTCCTTAAAGAATCTCAAATTGGCACTGAATAATAGGGAGATCACGCTGGTTGTCCTGTTTGATTTTTCGAAAGCTTTTCATATTGTTAACCATAAGTCACTCTTACAAAAATTAAAAATTATTTAACGTGTCGAGTTCTGTCATCAAATCGTTCCAATACTATTTCAATAATCGGTCTCACAGAATTATTAATAGTAGTTATACGATTTCTGACTGGTTCGAGGTCAATAGTGGGGTCCGCAGTAGGCACAAAACTATAAAAATTTCAAGAAGTTTCAATTTGAGAAATTTCAAGGGCATTCTGTGTCAGGGAAATCAACGTCTCTAAGACGTTCAATGTCCTAAAGATGACCTAAAGACGTCTTAAAGACATAAACGTTCTCGGGACATCTTTCATACTGGCATTAGACGTTTTAAGAGCATCCCTAGAACATCCTAGATTTTGTGCACACCTGGTTTCATTCTGGCACCCCTTCTCTTTAATTTGTTCACCTCTGACCTTAGAAGTGAACTTCAACATTGTAGCTACGACAAATATGCCAGAGATTTCAAAATTTACTTATCGGGACCGATTTCTTCTCTTAGTAGATTACTTGTTCTAGTTTAGGAGGATATCGATTACGTTATCTTCTCAGCCTGGAAGAATTGACTCAATCCTAACCCGGGAAAAACTCAGGCAATTGTTGTCGGACCCAGTTCATCCCCGTCGCGTGAAACTCTGGCATCATATCTGCCACTTTGTATTGAGAGCCTCATTATCCCTTTCACGGAAGTAGTTAATGATCTGGGATATTTCCTTAACCGTACCTTGTCCTTGAAGGAACAGGTACAGAGCATCTCGAGGGAAACATACAGTATTTTACAAAAACTGTATAGGAATAAAGACTATTTACCTATATCCACTCGGATGATTGTAGTTGAAAGTCTAATTTTGATCCACTTTGACTACGGTTGTTTAGCATATGATGATTTGACCGAAGATTTAAATTTTAAGCTCGAACGTGCATTAAGTGTCTGTTTTCATTTTATCTACAATTTGCCTGAGCACGAACACATAACTCCATACCGACATAAGGCTCGTTTGATTAATGTTGCCAAGAGAAGACAATTCTTTATGGGTAATTTTCTCTAACTATTTTTCAGAACTAAGCTTCTGAGTATCTGTTTATCTTCTTACAATTTGTAGACAGATACCTTTCAGCACATTGTAAGCTTTGTAAAAGAAATATAATTATTAAGATTTCCTTGCAAAGAACGTGTAAGCTTTAAAGGTCATTTATACTTTGTATAATTCTCATACCTAATCTATTACGAATTATGAGGCATACTCTATTTTAGTCAGTTTATAGATTTATTTATGTGATTAATCAAGTATATTATTAATCAGTGCTTGTATAAATTAGTAATGACCTTGTATTATCTTGTTGCTCAGAGGTCTATTTAGCCCTAGGAATTTTCCTTAATAAATACAAAATAATCAATACTTAGGCTCTTAGACACTTTCTGAAACCATTGACAGGAAGAAACCTTGCAGGAGCACCTTCTCTGTCACAAGAAGGAGAGTGTTGTCCGTGACCAGAAACATCAGAAATAGGCGCGCCATTTGGTCAACATTCAAAATTTGAGCTTAATTTTTCAACAGGAAACAGTGGAGTAGATTTTTTTTCAAAATTGTGAAAAACTATCACAAGAATTTTTAAGGAAACAAAAGTTTCTTTCTTTTTTTTAAGGAAACAAAAGTTTCAAATTAAAGTTCTTGAAACGTTCTAGTGAAAATGGTATGCATCCGTATTTATTTAATCATTTGATGAAATGTGGCAGGTAACTTTTTCATAAAATTTTTATATCAGCGCTGTTTCCTTTTTCCACGGTAATTTAAAGAAACTTTGATTCTTCGCACTAAATGTTCTGATCCAGAAAAATTAGCGACTCTTATAGGAAGAGAAATACATAACTAAAAGAGAATTGCATAAAATAAAACTGGTTAAGCTCTGATTTAGATTATTATTATTTGTTAAAGCCATTTACGTCTGAACATTGCTATATCTGGACCTCGTTTATTTTAAATGCGGCAGTAAGCAGGAAAAAACGCATGCCATAGGCATTCACGTCGCTGGTTTTTTATTTTATAATTTTAAGAACGTAAGCTAATTAAAAACCTACTTAAAAAGTTAAAAAGACTAAACGTTTTAATCTTTTCTTAAACTAGTTCACTAATTTTTTAAAGCATAAATTATAGTTAGTGAAATAGGTTTGCATAAAATTTTTTGTTTTCGACAAATTAATCTTTTAATGAATTTCTATTTTTTACGGGTTTGGAAATCTTAACGATCTCCATAAATTGTTACATCATTTTATTTACTGATTCGTAGGAGATAAATCTTGCCTAATATAATCTTGTTTTTCATATATTGCCAGTCAAATAGTGTTATCTGTTAATTAGAAATATTAGTTTATTTTTACTTGAATATTGAATATATTAAAAATTCTTACATTCAAGGCGAAAACGATTTTCTAAAAACTTTTGTTTGAATAAAGAATATCTATTGCTTTCATTTTAATTTCAAAGCGAAATTCTGTTTTTTCCTGTTGTAACTCAACGCTAAAAATAAGATTTTTTAAAAATTTCATTTAAACTGAAACATTGTCAAAATTTACATAGCTTGTATTTCTTTGTTACGGATAATTTATTGAAAGAAAAAACTTTTAAACAAAGTTGTTATTTTACTCCACGACACCTACTAGTATATATCTATGTAGTACAGGTTCAATAAAAATTTATTTAACAATTTTTTTTTAATTGTCTGATTAATATGCCCTTCTACGTCTTTATTATTGACTTGAAGGAACCTCAAATATATCCACGTGAGTTCTACAGATCACTAAAATATTCAAAAAAAGTTCAGTGACTTCTACAAAATTCTGCAGAATTAAAAAAAGAGACAGTCTTAATTTACTAGTAATTCATCGTCAATCAGAGTTGATTAATTTGGAATTAATTGAAAAGAATTCCAAACTTTCAGAAGAATTCAGGGAATTCAAAAGTAGAACCTCCTTTTTAGAATTCGGTTAAAAATAAGGCTAATAGAGCTTCGGATCTCTTTGGTAATTAATATTTTGAAAAATATAGCAAACCGTATGTCACTTCTTGAGAAGTAATTATTAAGTCACACGTTTACATTAACAGTGCTTTCTGAACATTCCTAAATTTTAGCTCTGGTATTATTGTGGATTGAGATCAGCGGAGGCTATCGAAACATTATGAAAGTGTTTTCCAAATAGAATTCTCTGACGTGCTTCATTTATCATGGCGTTGATTTCCAAAATTGGGTAGCTTTTGTCAGTGGGCACGTGAACAAAAACAACAAAATCCCAACTTTTTTCGTTATGTATTATTCTCTGACGAATCGTCTTTTAGGAACCATTTAATAGTTAATCGATACAACATGCATTAGTGGAGTGTTGAAAATCCGCAGTGGCTTCGTGAAGTCGAACACCAACGTCAATATTCTGTCAACGTATGGTGTGGAATAATTGGCAACAAACTGATCAGCCCCCAGATTATCGAAGGCAGCTTAAATGGTCCAAAATATTAAGACATTTTGAAAAATGAACTGCCAATGTTGCTTGAAGACTTGAGCTTGAAAGACGGCAGAATATGTGGTTTCAACGTGATCGTTGTCCGGCACACTATTCAGCGGTAGCACGATAAGTTCTTGATCGTAATTTCAAGATCACTGACTGATAACTGACAATAATCACTGACAATGATCACTGAAAATGATCACTGACTTTTTTAAATTAAAAGATGATTCCCTGAGTACCTCGAATCTTGAAAGGCGAGGGGATTCACGTTAAGCAAGCACCCCGAAGGGAACAGAAAACTGCCGCATCCACGTTGTTATTCCTGGGTTACGCTAAAAGTAGTAGTTTTGTTTTAAGACTAATTTCTAGTATTGCAGAATCGTAAGCCTGCATTCTCAGTAACAGTAAAATAAAGAAAAATTAAATTTCGTCGATTACAGCGCCACCTATCGTGAAGCGAGAAAAATGTTTTAGACAAATCATACGCATTTTAATCCAAGGAATCTGAATATGCAATAAAAAATAGGGGTTCCTATTTAAGATTTCGAACTTGCCCTTACTCCCACCCCCAGGAGGCGGTGTGGGGGAACCGATGTTAACATCAGTGCATGTACTCCTCAGAGTGCTTAAATTTTGATACATAAAATTTTTCATAGAGTGCTTATTTTTCGAGATATTTAAAAGTTTTAAGTTAAAAAAATCACCCTGTATTTTCCGATAAATTACAATTGAAAACTCTTAAGAGGGCCCTAATTTTGTAATATTTTTCAATGTATTAAAAATATGATCGTCTGTTTCTTGTAGCAGATTTAAGTTCACAATGTGAATGTTAACCGAATGGCTCCCCGATTTCTGTTGTTCCTCGTAATGGACAAAATTCTTTATCTTCCGGCAGACAAGATTCTTCTGCCAGGTGTCTTCTTTCTGTTAAGGCTTCTCCTCGTGCTAGCTCCCGGTTTCTTCCTGCCAATGTTAGTATCATGCCTCTACCTAACGAGCTCATTGCTGCTTCCGGACAAAGTTCTTCTTCTTCAGGCAGACAACATTCTCCTATCAGGTCCATTTCTCCTGTCAATCCTCTTCTTCTCAGGTCCAGGTCTCCTCATACAAATGTTAGACGCATGGTTCCAGCTTCGATGCTCATTGCTTCTTCTGATAGACGTAAAATGCATGTCTCTTCTTGATTACGGTGAAAATTTGAAAAAAAAATTGCAAAAAGTAAAACTGAAAGCTACATCAATACTTTTCTTTTCCAACTTACGTCCACACGGAATGAAGTATCGAGTTAATTTGGCACATTAAATGCAAAAAACTTATGTTTGCATTTGAAATGCAAATAAAGTAATAAGCAAATTTGAACTGTTATAAGTTTCAGCCGTCTCAGAGCAGCACTATCGTAGCAAGTAGACAACTTCGAACTTCTGCGGGTCTGTGGGTAATATAAATTGCATGATTACCAACAGAGAAAGATAGAAGTCAAACTTTTGCCGTAATGCCTAAATGCGTCGGTCGATATTTCTTATTTTCATAAATAAACGTTTTACTTCCTCTAACTATGTGCCTTGTCACAAACGGTCCTTAAATATTTATTAATATTTCCTGAAAATTTCTTCCGCGTTATTTAAACTTTTATTTTTAAATATGGGTTAACTAATACTGATCTCAGGACAGCCTTAATCAGCTGGTACACACGTTACACGGCCTTGACTGAGTATGAATTAAAACGTGATATTGTCATGCACCTGGTATCGTCAAAGCTTGATCAAATCAGGCTTTCACGAATTCGGGGAATTCTAGGGGAGTGGGTATGTGATATTTTGGAAAACATTGTAAACTTGAACCTACTGCATCTTGAAAAAAGCGCTATTTGCAAATAAAAACAGAAATTCTTATATAGAATTATCAAAGTCAGAATCATTCCAGAAATACAGCCATAAGAATAGTTGATGAAGGAAAAAGATAATGAAGAAAAAAAATACTAATAACCTTTTTTTCCAAACTTTCTTAAAAAGAATTGTTAGAATTTGAAAAGTAAGTCAAATTTATTTTTGATTTTTAAAGATTAGTCTGAAATTTTAATTTTTTACATAAAGAGTTATGACTGCCTGAAAACTGGTAAAAAAAATCTATCAAAAACATATTACGTGACATTTTGTTTTTCGCATCAGGAATTTTTTGGCCTGATCAAACAACTTTTTATTTTGGAATAGGTGCATCTTAGAAATTATGCCCTTTATTTAGAGTTGCTATTTTTGTATTCTTTTATTATTTAATGAAACTTGGCATGTAACTTTTTATTCAAATTTTTATACCAACGATATTGCCTTTTTCAAGGGTAGTTTGAAGAAACTTTAAAACTTTACGCTGACAGTTCCGATCCAGAAGAATTAGACTTTTAGAGGGAGAAAAATACATAACTAAAAAAGAATAATTGCAGAAAATAAAACTAGTTAAGCTCTGATTTAGAAGATCGTTTGAATGACTCTAACAAAATTGGTTTTAGTCTTAAAATCTAATCAGGCACCCTAAGCAAGGTGCGTACAAGAGAATCGTGGAATTTCTCCCTTACTAGCCACGGTTGCGGTAATCAAATATCTGTCTTGGGACTTAATCATACAAAATAAGTATGATTATCTTATAATAAAAATTGCGATGTCTTTATTTCATGAGATAACTATTAAGTTACTATTTACATACTTTGATAAAATACCTAAATATTCTTTGGATACATTGTTAGCTGTTAACATTAGTGACGAATTAATCATTTTCTACCCACATCAAAAAATGGCTATGAGTTTTTTCTCTGCTTTTTACCTTGATAATCATCCTTAACTCTGTTGGCGAATACAATACTATTACATGTATTTGATTAAAAATTACTTCTTTATCTTTATACAACTAACAACTTGTCTAGTGTTTTCAGCCCTCTTTCCCAATTAAAATTTTTCTATGAGCATCCCATGTTTTAAAACCTAATGATATTTTTCAATGAAACCTTTGCCGTAGCGTTTCGTCAAATCAATAGCCTGCATTCTATTTCACATTTTATAATAAACAATTAGTAGAGAAGACACACCCAATTAAGGATTTATGTTCGAACGATCGGAGATTCCTACTTGCTCTTTATTGGCTTCAAGTTTTCCAGAAGTGAAATTTCATAAAAGTGCTTGTAGTTATGGGTCATATTATGCTAATTGTTGTAGCCAAAGTATAAAGAACATAAGTTTTTGGATATTCCAATATATTACAATAAACAACTCTCAAAATTTAATTACTTTTGCAATAGTTTTCCACTCTTTAAGAAAATATGATCATCTGTTTTTTTCAGATTTAACTTCCAAATTCGAATGTTTACCGAATGGCGCCCCGATTGCTGATATTCCTCGTAACGGACAAAATTTTTCTTCTTCTGGCAAACAACAATCTCCTGACAGAGAAAGTTCACCTAACCGACAACATTCTCCTGCCAGGTCTCTTCTTTCTCTAGAGGTAGAGCCTGCTCTTCGTGTCAGGACCAAGTCTCCTCCTACAAATGTTAGACGTTTGGTTCCATCCTGTTTGATAATTGCTTTTTCTGATGGATGATGTATAAATTTTATTCGGCTTACTTCCAAAAACAATCCGACCCAGCTATTCAAACTTAAAAGATACACTTTTCCTGCAGATAAAAAAATTCGTACACGCGCAAGACGTAATAACTTTCTCCCAGTGTCAACCCAAGAACAAATTGTATTATCAACATCGGATGGTGACGACTTTGCAATACTGGAGAGTATTTATTATCTTATTGGGATATATTCATATAATCCTCGCACTAAAACTAATACGGGTGAAAATGAACATGGAAAGTGACATGATTACAGCATTGACTCCAGAAGAAATCGCTGATGTTCCAGTTGGCCCTACATGCTCAATCTTATTGTCATTTAAAGTAGAGCTTGCTTTAAAGTTGACTACTAACTCGTAATTACAAATAATAATAAAACGTCAATGTTGAATGGTTCCCGAGGCTTCATTCTTTTATTATAGCACCAACCCAGTCTTTTACCGAAACCAGTACACAAAGTTCCAGTTCTTTTCCTCAAGAAAATATTTGTGGAGGAAAATACAGATAGGTTCATCAGTGCTAAGAAAGAGGACGAGACAAGTTTTTTTTTATGTCAACGGAACAGCAAAGTAAATCTTAAGCAACAAATTAAGTTTGAACATGATTTTGCTGGGGTGCTTTCTGGGCGGTTCTCTTTGCCTCTCACATTTAATCTCACAGTCACGTTTATTCGTTTTGGTTTGTTCTAACTGACTTTTTGGAGCTGCAGCTATTTGTCGTATGCGGACGAATGTTTGTCTTTCTGTTCGATTTCTTGGTGATAGTTGAAAATTTACTTTCTTTTAAGGCATATCTAGTTTTTTATTTATTTATTTTTTCAAGCTGAAATGCCCTAGCTTGAGTTGGAATAAAAGCGTGATACTACAATGTACGTGGCATCGGAAAAGCTTGGTCCAATTTGGCTTTCAGCAATTCGATGGCTAATGCATGATTTTCTTTGCTACTAAAAAATTCTGTTTTCTTACAAATACTCTTTGCCTACTGGAAAAAACTAAGGAAGTGAGTTTGCGATGTTTCGAAGAACATTTCAGACTTAAACGTGCTGGGCTATTCTGGGATTCCTAGGAAAAAACTCTAACCTTTCTTTCCAAACTTTTAATTCTCAAAGATCAGTGTAAAATTTTTTCCAAAAAGGCTTCTGACTACCTGAAAAGTGGTAAAAAACTATCAGAAACATATCACGTTAAATTTTGTATTACGCATCAGGAAAAAAGTTACAAATATTTGAAAATAAGGGTTTGCATTAAAAAGCCAAAAATTGTATTCCTGCCAGTTTAATAAATATTTGTTGAAATTAATTAATTTTGTTTGTGAGAAGTATCATCCAATAAGGCTACAATTGGGCCAAGTTTTTGCCCAATCAGACCACTTTTATTTTGTGATGATTGCACTTAAGAAGCAGTATAATTGCTATTCTCGTATTTTGATATCGTTTGATAATATTTAGCATGTAATGATTGCATTAAATGAAATTAATTAGGCTCTGATTTGAAAGATCGTTATTTATTAAAGCCATTTTGGTCTTAATATTTCTAAATCTATTTTTAAAATTTGTAAGACTAAACGTTTTAAACTTTTTGGAGACTTGTTAAGTAATTTATTAAAGTATTAAGTAAGTTTGGTGAAATATGTTTGAATGACTTCTTGTTTTCGTCAAATAAATATTTTTATGGGTGTATATTTTTTACGAATCTGAAAATTTTGACACTCTCCATAAAAAAAATTACTTATTCGTTGGAGATAAGTCTTGTGTAATATCCTCTCATGTTTTATATATTGTCAGACAAATATTTTTAAATCTCAGTAAGCGGAGTTTAATGAAGTTAATTGAAAATTATTTTCAATCATTTGATGCAAAACGTTGTAATGGACTTTTTTCTTAAAAAAATTAAATTTTTCAAATCGATCAGTACGTCTCACTGATAGATTTTTTATTGTCTACGCTGCGTCGCGAATAGAAGCCCACTTCATTCCGCAAGAGAAGTTTAGCTTGTACATTGGAAAGTAGATGCAATTTGAATTTTTTTAATAACAATTGTTCGAATAATGAATAATTATTTTAATTAACAAAGTGTGATAACAAAGTGTCAACAAAAAGAAATTTTCAGTTGATTTCGTAAACAAAAACTGAGCCTATTAATTCAAAGGTTGCCAAATTCTGAATTTGTATATAAAAATTGTTTAAATGATGAATAATTTTCGTAAATTTGTAAAGTAACATAGCAACGAGTTTTTTAATTGAAAAGTCACTGGATTGTGAATTTATTTAGAAAAATGGTTTAAGTAATGAATAATTGTTATAAACTTGCAACGTATCAGAGTCATCGGAAAGGCATCCCTAGCTGATTCCATAATAAAAAATTGAGCTTATTCATTGAAAAGTCGCCAAATTGTTTATTTGTTTATCCCAATTTTTTGAAACAGTTACGAAAAAGCATCTATTCTTAATTAATGATAATGAAACATTCTTCTCTCTCACAATTTAAAGAAAATCTATTAATTTCAATCAGCTGAACATCGCCAATGCCAAAAAAATCTTCATTAATTTATTCACAACTGAATCGCATATTTTAATTATTTTTTCTAATTAGCTAAAAATTATTCTCATATAGCCACGCGCAAGTAAAAAAAAAGTCAATCAATCAGACGGTTTCCTGCACATGAAACTTTAATGGCATGAAAAGTTCCGCGGTCCCGAAAGTATAGGTCGGAGAGATTAATAAATCAAAATAAAAGAATCACTTTACCGATTCTAAGGGTAAAGAATCGATTCATTTAAAATTCGATTCATAAAGAATCGATTCAATAGATCGATCTTCTAAGTGAAAAAGATCGATCTTCAAAGAATTGATCCAGAATCACATATTCCTATTGACAAGTAAGATTTGCCTGGCCATCTCTCAGCTAACTTTTACCCTTGTATTGCATGCTGTGGCCCAAAAGTTGGCTTTAGGGATGCCAGACGATTCTCGGAAAGAATAAACCCTTTCAAAATACTTGGAAGAGTATGAATACTCTTCCAAATTAAGCCCTACTGCGCCCCCAAAGCTAGAACAATTGCGGAAGAAAGGGTAATATTATGTTCGATCTACTAACTATGGGTACTCATGACCTGGTACTTCGCTAATCAACACGGTAGCGGAACGCGGAAGCTGATTCGTAAATTCTCTGGTGTCAGTGGTTGTTTCAGAACACTATATGCTGTTTGCGTTTTCGTCATAATTTGCTTGTGTACACACTGAAGGTCTTGTCTATAGGGAATCGAAAACCACACTGAAGAGCCTTATAGGAACTCAACATTTACCCTGGAGAGCCCGCTTATAGGGTCTCAGCATCTATTCTTGAGATCTCGTTTACAGGTTTTTACCATTTATACTATAGAGCCCGTTTACATGCATCCAAACATTCATCCTCGAGAGCCCTATATGGATTCAACCTTTATACTTTGGAATCCATTTATAGGTATCTATTTCTTTTCCAATCCCTAAGTTTAGCGCCATCGAATGAGAACAAGAAGTCAGAATATTAATTTTATTTATATTAAACGGCGAAAGATAACCAAAACTTCACTCACGCACACGACTTCACTTCCGACTCCGCAAAGTGTTCTCCCTTTCTTAACGAAAGTTTTGAGGCATCACTATCCGCACAAGGAAGATCTAAGGTTTGAGAGTGTTGCTTTTGGAGCTATTTACCTTAGCACTGATGATCTAGCTGTTGGGCGTTCAGATACTCGACGCTTTGAAAATACACAGCTGCCTTTTCCCTACTGCTGCCCTTTCATGGTGCATTCGGTGCTAAGTAATTTTCACGAAGATGATTCTTTCAAGCATTTTGAGGTTAGTTTTGGACCAGGAGACTTAACCAACGTAATATGTTAGAAGAGGCCAGGCATGTAAGCATGTAAGTGGCTTTTGTGATGTTTCTCGCACTGAAGCCAGACATCCCATTATTAACTCTAAATTACTTAACGTCAAGTATAACTTGTTCAATATTTCCAATAGCTCAAAACATTATTTATCCTAACACTATGCCCATTAGCAAATGGTTCGTGCATGCGCGTTAATTTATTCAAAAAAAGACTTGAGCTTCCAATTTCGGTTCTTCTCGGAACTTTGGTATTCTCTTTTTTTCATTAAACAACTTTTGACTCAAAATATGAAAAAGTAAAAATAATAACTATATCTTGTTTTTATTGTAGGTAACAAAATTTCTGCTTTTTCTGCAACTACTTGGTTATGATGTAGGAATTAAAATTAATCACAAAAAGAATTAAAAAGATAAAAATTGCCTGATTTGCTACAAGTATTCCCAAAAATACTATAGATATGATACTCACTACTGAAATATAATAGCCTAAGCTTTTATAAAAAATAAGGATAAAGCAATTCAATATTTTTGCCCTTCACCGTATAAGAAGTCAACTTTTAAATCAAAACAGCTTGATACTTAGTTTTTCTTCATAAGTGATTTCACTAGCCTTAGCTGACATTCGATTTTTGAAAGCAGCTTAGTTAATGTCATATCTTATTACTCTAAAAATTTTTTTTTCGTTTTCATATTATTTTTAATGATTTAAGGCCTGAAGAAATAATTTTCAAACATTTTATACGGAAAAGTTGTAGCGGATTTTCCTCTTAGATAAAAAAATTAGCTTTAAGGTACTGCTTGAAATCTGATCACTTTGGTGATAAGAATAAAACGACGATAAGAAAAAAAATTATTAGATTAATGAGTTCGGAGAAAGGCAGACATTCTTTAATAAATAATAAATTTTCATGAGACGAATTCTTCTCATTAAAAATAATAATTATTCTCCTTCAAAATACCATTAATAATGGCGAGGATCTTGAAATTGAAAGTTCGTCAAAAGTGAAATGGCTCATCTGCCTTTGTCGAACGAAAGTGTTTTTTTAACATAAATTTATAGAATAGCATAATTTATTTAGCTGCTATATGATGCTCTCATTTACACGATAATCCACTAAATTTTGTTTGATTATTTAAATCTTACCAGAGTCCCTTACAAATCTTAAATTAATCTTTAAAGGCTGGATAAATATATCTGGTTTGCAAAGCACTTTTTTGCTACATTTTATGTATTGATTTTAGTAGTTGCATTTTCCTAAACGATTGGCCAGGATAGAAGAAAACTGCAGAAAACTACTTTCCGAGTCCCAAACGTCGAACGAACACATTATTTTAGGCATAAACTTTAAACTAATGTGTACAATAGAGTGGCTCAAAAACGCTTTTTTTCTTTAGAGGGTAACGGACCCCCCCCCCTCGATTTCATTCAGCCTTAGAAAGGTGTCCACAAAATTCTACAATTTTTTTATTAAGGTTGTTGATCATTTTTTGGTTGAGATAACGAAGTTTCTTTGCTTGAACTGACTGATGTAATATGAATAGCCTTATCTGAGAAAAATAAAGGCGCTACATATACTCTATGAGATAAAGAACAAGATAATGTCTCAAACAAACATATTTTAATGAAAAACTTGAATATTCTTTAGGTTCACTGCTAGTTGTTAACATTCTTAACACATTAATCGAGTTTTCCTTCCAGCAAAAATGGGCATTGTGTATACTCTGAACTTTACCTTGATGATCATCCTTAATTCTATTGGTAAATAGAATACTGCAATTTATCTATAATTTTCCAAATGTTTTTTTCAGTTTTGTACAAGATACAATTTCTCCAACTTTATCTATATTCTATCACAATTGCTCATTTTGACAACGTTCAAAGTATGAAAAAAATGCCTCACCAGCCAAAAAAATTCCCCTCCATATTCTTGAAGCCTCATAATATTTATTAATTAAATTTCCTAGTACCTACTTGGCTGTAGTCAAAGTTTGCAAAAAAGAGGGTTTTGCGTTTTCCAATTAATTTAAATGACCTAGTCCCGAAAGCGGTCTACTTTAGTAATAGTTTTCTATACATTGAGAAAATGTAATCTTTTTTTCTTGTTGCAGACTCAAGTTCACAATTTGAATGTTTACCTAATGGAGCCCCTATTCCTATTGTCCCTCGTGAAGGTCAAGATTTTGTTTCTTCAGATAGAGAACGTTCTCCTGTCAGGTCTCCTCCTTCCATGGCCAGACGCATTGTTCCACCTACCAGGCTTATTGCTTCTTATGACAGACGTAAATATGAATTTAATAAACAAATTTTCAGTTTTGTTAAATTTTATGCTAAATGGTGTGGTTAAAGTTTGAAAAAATCGTTGCTGCATGTTCCAATAAATTAAGCGTTTTTGGGCAAGAACGTTCTACTATCAATTTCTTTTGTTGTTATGAAGTCGTATGTCCAGTTACGAAACCTTGTACTAAGTAGAACTAGTCTCTATTGATTTTTTGAAATAATTTAATTAGCATGGGAAAGTTGGAAGTAATGGAACATTCTGTATGGATATTCTACATGTAGAGGCCATTAGTATGTTCCACTTGGCTTATTCCTTCTGCTTATGCCAAAAAGTCACCCTGACTCTAGAAAGTCACGTAGACAAAAATTGTATAAAAACGGAGAAACTAGAGCGGTTTTATTGAAACTGGAGAATAAATTCATTCAAGTGAACTAATGTAAATACCATACTGAATTCAATATGAGACACTTTCAATTCCTCAGACATCAAGTCGAAATACAGTGCAACCCTTCAATAGCCATTCCTTCTGTACCCCTTCTGAGAATTGACGCCGCGCCACAGGTAGATGTAACAGGAGCTGTGCGGGGTGCGCGGGGTCTGCGGTTGTCACTCAGGCAAGCTGGCTGTAATGAGTTTGTTCCCATTTACTGTCATCTCCAAAATCGGCGCTATTGAAGAGTTTCACTGTTTTTACAATAAAAACAGTTGATGCTTCGTGGCACTATGGGACAAGTCTCCGCGGGAAATCTCTTTCTATTCTTTGAAAAATAGAAGATGCTGCAAGCTAACATTGAACAGCTCTTTCCGGGATAAGTCTTTCTAGTATAGAACTGTCCACCTTTAAAAAATATGAGTTCCTCCAAAGCAACATTAGATAAGTCTTCCACAGATGCCGCGAAACATCTTCTATTTTTTTAAGATGAGAAGTGATTTTCTTAAAAGACATTCCAGGTAGTCTTTTCCTTTAATATTCATAAACAGAAATTTCAGATATCAGAAAACAAGACACTTGAAAATATTCTTTTTGATGATACCAATCCTCAATATTTCCTTGTCAAACTATTTACGAGCGAAATTTTGGCACCTTAAAGATCGGCGATGATCAGGAAAATGAACCTTTCTTTCCTTTCATTTTCCTTGACTGTATTATTCTTGATAAAAATAGATATTTCGGATTCTAATCATGTACAACACTACGAATTTTTCCAATGTTTCGTGAAGGACGAAACGACCTGAAGAAGTGACCTGCGATGTTCACGAAACGTCGCCAAAATTCGTAGCTTTTTACACGATTGGAAACCAAAATATTTATTTTTATTAAAATGAATTACCGTGAATGTACTGCTCGTGTCGGTTTGTGGTGAAAATTAGATAACTAACATAATTCGTTTCTCGAAATCAAGGAGAACTATGTCAGACCTCAAATCCATCATGTCAAATGCGAGACTAACGTCTCCAGAACGAGGGATTTTTCAGCCCCCATTAATCTCTCAGCTGGAAGAAACAAATGCAAACGTAGCTTGTCGGTGAGTCAGCTTTGTTAGATGTTGCGTAGGTCAGCATCGTGTAAAGCCGAAAATGCATGAGCACGAACCCGAGCTCGCCCGATTTCTCGATTCCCTTTCGGCGGCTATTAGAAGTTTTTAGGTAAAATGAATTTTTCGTTGTGTCAAAACAATGGAAAAAAGTACATGGGGAAATTATAAATTCTTGTTGAAATGTATTCTAAAGGAAAATTGAAAAAGGATCACAAACCACGTTTAATTATGTCCTAAAATGTTTAAAAAGTGTGTATAAAATTATAAATCCAAATGTTTTAATTTTGCCATATTACATAATTATAGACAAATTTAGGAGCATAATTATTTTTAAGCTTCCTTTTGCAATTATGGGACATACTTTAATTTTCATAAATTTTCAAACAATTAAAAAATAATTAAAACTTGTGAAGATTTTCAAAAATTCTTATGAGGTTTCACGAAAATGACAAAGAAATTAGGTTCCCAAGAATAAACAAAATAATTTCTTATTTAGAAAAATTAATTCAAAGAGATTGTTTAAAGACATTTCAAAAATTCAAAAAATATTTTTAAAAATGTCAAAGAAGGATCTAAAATATTTCAAAGGCAATTTTAAAGCAAAATTCTTCAATTCGGTAAGATATAAAAAATGAAAAAAATTTAAAATGGGTAAATTCAAGAATTTACGTTTGCATGTTTTGCTCCAAATGCAAGGTTCGGCATTAAGATTGCTTTCTTACAATCTCTGCCATTCTGACAGCATTTACGCTATCACCACTCTTTCAAACGCCCCTAGGGAAATACAGACAACTGTCGAAAATGAGAAGGGTCGCATATACTGGAACTTCATATTCTCGATAGTTGTTGCATACTCGACGCCTCCCGTAGTTTTCCTTTATTTTAAAAAAGGAATCATGTTCCTTATCGAATTTTCGGTACCGCTCAACAAGAAAATCACAGCCTGTTTAATAGCCAGAAAAGCATCCCTGCGTGTTAAAAAAATTCTATGACCCTGGCAGGAAAGATGCCGAAGGTGGTCGTCCTTGGGTCGCTCCGTGACCTGTAGGGTGCAAAAAAATTTTTTTTGAAGCGTTGAATTGATTCCAGCGCAGAATCTAAACAACTATTTAACGATCGTAAGACGTCGTTACAGCTGAACTGGTAGAGGGTACGACTTTGCAGAAGTGCACCGGTTCCCGGTGAAATCCTGCAGTTGCTCTTTTGACAATTTGTTAATTATATCATATATGTTTTTACTTTTTTATTTTATTTTTTCCTACACTAAGAACCGGATATTACACATGATTAATTCCCATGATAATTACATTATCCTCGAAAAATCTGTTCGGAATATTTCCGCTTTAATTAAAATGATCTAGACTTAAAACTTTATTACCCATTTAATGAGGTTCCTACTTAAAACACATATAATTCTTTTATTTTTTTGGCAGAGGTAAATTCACAGTTCGAGCGCTTACCTAACAGCAGCTCATCTATGCGTACTGTTCCTCGTCGCGCACAACATTCTTCTTCTTCTAAGAGACAACATTCTCCTGGCAGGTCTGTTCTGCCTGTCAGGCCTTCTTTTCGTTCCAGGGCTAGGTCTCCCCCTACCAATGACAAGTGCACGGTTCCATCCAAAGAAATCATTGCTTTCCATGAGGGAACTATCTACCCACTTAATCAACTTGAATTTATTCGGATTACTTCTATAAAGAATCCGCGAATGCAATTCAAACTTCGAAGATACACTTTTCCTGCAAATAAACCAATTCGAATTCTTGTATCACATGGTAACTATAAGCACATACCGTCCAAAGAAGAAATTGTATTATCAACATTCGATGGTGACGTCTTTGCAATGTGGGAGCAAATGAATGTTTTTACTGGAATATATACATTTAGTCGTCGCACAGGACAACAAGCGCGGACAAAAATAAACACAGAAAGCGGCACGATTACTTTATTGACTCCAGATGAAATTTCACAAGTTCCAGTGGGCTCTAAACGCTTAATACCATTTTATTATACAATAGAGTGTGTAAACCACAATCTTCCACGCAATTAATTCATTGAAAAAACGAAAAAACTAAATATGAAATTGTTTGTGAACCAAAGTAACCCTCAAAAGTTTAAAATAAATTGTGATTACAAATTAAAAAAAAAAATTAAATGAATTATGCGTTCCAAGACTTCAATCTTACGTCACTATAAAGACGTTACTTCTTTAGTTAATTTATAAACTTCTATTTCTTTCCTCTAATGACAATCTGTACATTTTAATGATTTTAATACATTTTAATGATATTTCAAGGATTCCTTTATTTTTATCGTTGCAACGAAAGAAAGGCCCTTCAGAATGAATTTTTTTTATTGAACTCAAAAAATTCTTTATCATAACACCGTGTCAAGTAGCACCTGGCGTGTGTACGTGCACTAATTTCTTGCAAAAATCTTGAGCTTACAATTTGGATTATATTAAAAATCACTTGAAAGAAAACATTAAACTGCATTCAATCCTGAAAAGTGTTCAGCTCGCAAGACTTGTCTTTTCTATTTTTTAAATTAGACAACTTCACACTCAAAATATAAAAAAAATGAAATTTATTAATATGCCACTGTTAAGTTCAATAAAATAAAATGAAATAATTATTATTATATTACATCATTTGAGGAATTGAAAATAATTTCCAAACGGTTCATATAGCAAATCTGTATTGAATTTTTTTTACATAAGAAAATAAGGTTCTAGGTACTAATTGAAATCTTATCATATTAGTGATCAGAATAAAACGATAATATTCAGAAGTAAAAATTATTTTTGAACAAAAGATCCTACTCCAACTTCACTCCATTGGGAATCGAACCACAAAACTTCTGATTTCCCGTCAGGTGCTTTTCCAATTAAGCTATTAGATGGTAAGCTTACCGACAGGTGGACCACAACCCACTAGAATCAAGCTGTCAGATTCTACATCTTATGGGGCACTAAGCCATGGGCCAAGAAGAGAAGGTAACCCATCACATGCGCAGTGGATGAGATTCCTGCTTGCACAAGAGTGCTGGAAAACACAATCTCGGCACAACCAGTGCCGAGTCGCGAAACTCGGATCTCGACGGTGTGTCACCACGCTGCGGGGAAACGAACTGGCTGCTGTCTTACTTTCTTACGGTTCCCCCCATTCTACTCATCCTTAGTTTGCATCTGCTGAGACAAGTGGTGTTCCAAATTCTACGTGACACGTGTACGTAGACGCTACTCTGAAATTCATTCGTTACTCTGACCCGAAAGTTTCTAGCTAGGCCCTTTTTGTTCTCTGTTAATTTAAAGTAGTAATTTGTCGCGTTTAAAGTCGTGTGTCAAAGTGGAATACGCACGACGTTAAAGTTTGTTAATTGCTGACCTCGGTCCAGGTCAACTATCGAGAGATAGTTGTTGATAGTAGAAAATTTTGAGTGGGGCAAAAGCTCACTCGTCTCAACTATGTCAACCTAGGGTTTTAATTATATTTTATTCATCATTTAAGTGTGCTATTTTATTATATCTCTACCTAGTCTCTCTTTTGGCATCACTTTTTACCTCCCTATTATATCGGAGCAGTCGGTTTATTGATATATTAAAATTTATAAACTTTTATAAGTATTTTTTTTCTTGAAAGAAGACCCTTCTCTGTCTCTTTACTGAGAATCAAAACACAGAACTTCTGATTTCCAGTCCAGTGATTATCTATGGAGCTATTAGATAGGTAAAAATAAGAACTCTAATTCAAGAACATAATGCTATTTTTTAGCAGATTCATTTTGCAGATTTCTTTTTCATTGATTTTTCAGATTCTTCATAGATTCATTTTAAATAATTAATTTGATTAGTTTTTAGTGTAAAACTATCTGGCGCCCTTCAGGCACTTTTGTGGACTCATTTACGAGTCGAACTAAATTAAAAATTACATTCAGTTATCAATAAAGGTAAAAATACAGCAAATAAGTAAAAATGGAGTTATAATGCGTATATCGATATACGTAAGAGGTAAGGTTTTAGGCGCCACCCAGGCTCGGTAAAACGATGTTTCAACCTTTAACCCAGCAAAAAATTGTTTCATAATTAAAAATAATAGTACATTTAAATGGAGCGAGAGTCTTGAAGTCGCAAGCAGGAAAGTATAGTAAGAACAATTTGATAATTCATTTAAAGTACCTTAGCAGCAAAGGTATTCCTCTCTAACATACATTTTGCCAACAATTTTGCGAGAAATCTTTATCAAAACAAATCAACACATTAAAAGAAATGCTATTAATTACACAGGCCAGCATTTAATGGGGTCATGTCAGTTGTTGGAAAGTGGGAGGTCATTTCCGAAGTCATTTTTTTACGTAGAATCCGAATATGGGGTCAGAATTGGCCCATCATGTCAGGATTTTAAGATATTTGAGGTTATGTACCAAAAAATGGCGTTTTTGGCTACTTTTGAGGGGATGAACAGAAGACACCAAATTTTTTGGGATTTTTAGCAACCCCAAACACCCCAAAGTACATAATGGGACATATCTCATAATTTCAAATTGGCGTAACTTGGTAAAAAAATGGTAATTGAACTTTGTGACACTCAAATTAAAGAGAAAGAGCAGTACTATATAATATAACTAAAGAAAAAATGACAAAAATTGTGTGTCTTCTGTACATAACCTCAACAGTTAGGCACGTCTCCCACTGGCCCAGTGGTAAATTTCCTATCTAACGACCAGGCTGTCGCTAATTCAGATCCTTTATTTGTTTATGTTAATATTTAGTTCAACAAAAATAAATAATATTCCCATAATTATTATATTTTATTGAAGAAAAACTGTGCTTTTCTATTTTGTTTTACCACTCCATTTGTTTATAAAAATTAGAACTTTGAAGATATATGGTTTCAAAATTCAATTAGATAGCAATGGTTTTGAACATTTTGGCGCATTTTTTTAAATGTTCAGTGTTTGTATGTTTTTTTAAATATTTTAATTTATACTGCCAAATGAGATGATTGAAAAATTCCGAAAAACAAAATGTTCGACACTGTGAGATTTCCAAATAATAAAATCCCCGTTAAAAATTTCCGAATTATAAAATTTCTGAATTATAGAAATTAAAAAATTGTTTCTCTTTAAAAATAAATATTGTTTATTCATTAAAAACACAGTGATTAAATATCTGTATCAAATAAATTTTGTATCAATGTTTACATTATATGAAAATGTTATCTTGAATTTTAGTAACAATAATTATATAAAAATTATATAAAAAATTAGTTTAAAGACTTTGCACATTTTTTAACAAAATTGAGCATTTAGAAATACATTTCTCTTAAATATTGTGATTTCGAATTTTTAAAAATTATTTTACACAGTTTTAAACATTCAAGAAATTTCTCTGATAAAAGTATTTGTTTATTCCATTAAAAAAATAAATAATATTCAACAAAAGAACTTTTTTAATTTTTTAAATTCTGGATTTTTCTGATTCGGCTATTTTATAATTCGGTAATTTTCTGTACGAAATTTTGTTCTTATGGAATTTCCAAACAGGGTCATATTCTAAACTGTATTGAATTTTATTATTCAAGAATTTTTTCAGATGGTGTTCAACATTTTTTGGAAGATTCGAAAATATATTGATTTAACCCATTCCTACACGCTGATTATTCATGAAAAATATTTTATAGATTGGAGAGATTTAATACTTTTGGTTCAGTTTTACTATGCCTTATAGACGGTTACGCAATTTTCTTAACATTTGTATTTGTTTCATACAACAAGATTTTTATTCACATTGAAACTTTTACCTTAGAAAGAAATACATATCTTTATCTGATAATATTTTATATTATAGAATTTATTTTTCTTAACTTTGTATGCTTGAGCTTCATGTAATCTTCAATACTTTAATCTATAATACTGTACTTTTAATTAAAAAACTCGAATCATTTCACTCAAAGCAAAATTTATTGGATTTTTGACATAAACTATTGTCTCAATAATGCGGAATTCAAAAGCACTGGTACTTTCGATTCAACAGTACTTTTTTCTCAGTGTAATCTGTATTCAAAATCAGCATCGGCGTTGCTTGTTAGATAATCTTCCGATTCAGTTTTCCAAAAAAGTGTTGAGTTTTTTCTCGAATACGGCCTGTTATTTGGTATTTATTTTTCAGAATTCTCGTATTTCAGTTTACATAACAAATGGATCGAAGTGCCACTTGTTGTCACTGGCTGCTTTTCCGAATACGAGTTCATATGGTAAGCTTTGTCGCTTCGTGAACTGAGGTGTTATATGCGAAAAGGGGTTTCTGTTACTATCAACAGTTTCGCGATGGGGTTGGTAGGATCGCAATCTGCGGAGAGAATTGATGCTCTTATAGGTTTAGGGGATTTTTAAGAAACGTCCAAAGCCAATTTTACCAAGATCCTCCTAGCCGGAAGAAGAAGTAGTAGGTTCAATGTGAGGAATTTTGACGTCTATCATAGAGTAACCAATTAGCCCGATAGAGTCAGCTTGTGTCCTTACATTTTCTATCGACCCTTTCTGTGCTTTCAAACGTCTAGGTTTAATTACTGGCATCTTTTTCGTCAGTTTCTCCACGTATTTCATTGTTTGTCGGTCTGATTCGAGGAAATAAAGGTAGAATGAGATTCTGGGGTCATTTCAGTAGCAAAAGATAAAGTATGGTGGGTTTCCAAATACATTGAAATCGCACCATACTTTTTCTTACCTCCTTGGAATTTTTGGTCGAGTTGGGATCTGAATTGATATTCTCTAATTGGATTTCAGCATTTTCTTTTGTTGCTTTGAGTGAAGACATACTCAGCGGTTTGTTTTTAAATGATTGCCAAGGGTTCATCGCTCTCTTCATCATCAGATTTTGGGGGTTGTACGTCAACGATAACTCATCTGGGCTGATTAGAAAAATCTTGTTTTTATTGGCACTCTGTTCCCATTGCATGTCTTTAGCAATCCCTGCTCAGGCTAGTCGATCCGCCATTTCGTTACCGTAAATTCCGTTGTGGTGGGGAACGTGGTTCTAAATCACTTCAAGGGATCCACTAGCGGCTTTCATTTTCTCGAACTCCGCTCGATTTATTATTAATTTATTCTTACTGCTTTTTCAATCGTTGAACTTCCACGTTGACATCCAGCGTGTTGCACGGTCAATCAAATATCTGAAATCGGTGTTAATTCCTATCTTACTTATTCCGTGCTTACGTGCTGGTTGCGCCTCGATTGTGGCTGCCTGAATTTCTGCAACAGTTTGATTGTCGGCCTTCTGCAGGTTGGGATACTTTCAGGGGATGTTGATTTCCCAAGAAGACTCCAATTTCTGCTTTAGACGCGCTAGAATTACTATAAATACAGGCTCCGTTGACGTATACGTCTTTTATAGTATTCTTTGATGCTAGACTCCAAGACTGATAATCCTGTAGTTGGAGGAGCACTCCTTGGATTTACGGTAGTTTGGAGTGATTCATTACTCTTTCTGCGATATTGCTTTTCTGAATAAGATTAGATAATCTGAACTTTATCGGTGGAACATAGGCTTAATCGGAATCTTCTTTGTCGGTTATAGCATTCATTCTGTTTCGAGCCTTGAGTTTTCCTTCTGTTGGATTTAATCATTTGTTATTTTTGGACTTAAAAGGAACTGTTCTCAATACTAAAGGCTTACCATCAGACGTTGGTCTTAAGATACCATTTGCTTTCCATATAACGGTAGATCTGCTTGACTTTGTATTGTTCGGATATCTTAATTTGTTTATTCTCTAGTAGGTAGTGGCTTTGGGTTGAATATTTTGAGGAGTGTCCTTTTGGCGAAAACGGATTATTGGCAAGATTCTACGTGGTAAAGATTGATCATGGATCACTAGAATTTGGCTGAGTGCTACTCTGAAATTCAGGATATTTCCTTCGAGTGCGTCTGGTACGTCTGAATCTTCTGATGATTACGAAATTGTGGGATAATCTTCTGTTTATCACATAATTTTCTGAGAGGGCTTCCACATTTCTATTTAGTTTCCCTTTCTTAAATTGCAATTTGTACGGGTAGCCTTTGAGTCGATGTCGCCAATGTATTAACCTTGGTCCTGGATTTTCAATGTTATTCATGCAGTGAACCGGTTCATTATCGCATGCTAGGATAAACATTCCGTAAATATAAGGGCGAAAGTTTGTTACTGCACACCTGAATCGGTAGTTTTGTTTAAACTACCATTTCTGTTGGAGTTGCATACCGAATGAGAGATATAAACCTCGTTTTGATATCCCACAGGAATGAGCCTTGTTTTAAATTTGTAATCGTGTTGATGTATAAAGAAATATTTCCAGTAAAAAATTTTCTACTTCGTTTTGAGATTCGAAGTAGAAAATTTTTAAAGCACGACGTTTACGCGCAGACTGACACTTGTCTGGTTGCACTAAGCACCCAATAATAAAAATTTCTGGGCTCGATCCTTGTTATTTTTGACTTTAAAATTGCAAGGTTCGTGTTATGCTGTAGCAAGGGTTAAATATTATCTACCTTTTCCCTGCCACATAAATAACAAATAGAACAGAGTTTCTTATCTATATATTTCGTTTCCGCATCAGTAGTTGTTTCCCCCAAATTTCGCCAGTTGTCTCTCTTTTTTAAGTTATTTTAAAAGGCAGAACATACTTCTTTTTTCCTATGTGCTTCTTTACTTTTTCTTTTCATATTTCATTTCGAAAGAGTATAGAGATTCTTTTTCATAATTTAAAATATATATTAACTTACACGTGACATCTTTAGTAAAAAAACAACAAAGTAACACAGGAAAATGTTGAACATACCAAGGTGAATGTAGATACAGAAACTAATAACGTTTTACCATTTCTGATCTCCATTTGGAATTTTGATGTTTGGACTTCGAATTTGGAAATATCGACCCGAAAAAAGCTTTGTAGTAATTATTAGTTATACTGGCTTTATTTCAAGATTTTTCTCTACAATATTGGATTTGCATTTTAAATTTTGACAGTTTGACTTTGGATTCGAAATCAACAGACCCCAAAAACATGAGCAGTAATTGTTTGACATTTTGGCTTTATTTTAGGTTATTTGCTCGCCGCACTGGATTTTCCGTTTTGAATGTTAATATTTGCGTTTGGATTCGGAATCAGCGATACATACCATTTTAATTTGTATAAAGGAAACTCAATTGTCTTACAGAAAAAATGGAATTATAATTATACTTTCAAGGATTGCACTAATAATCTTGATGTTGTTGTTAAAGAAACAAAAGATCTCTATTAATTAAAAAACGTTAGAACATATTACAATTATTTATGCAAAATATTTTATTATGGTTTTTTCTTATCGTCTTTTAATAAATTAAAAAAAATTATTGGATTTTCTTGAGTGATTGCTTCTTTTTTTAAAAAGATTCTCTGCAATTTTCTTACATGTAATTTTTAAAACTAAGTGAATTAGTTTCAAATATTAATATTTTTTAAATGTTCTTTTTGCTTTAAATTAACCATACTCAAACTATGAAAAAAAAATGTACGACAACTATACGATGCGTCTCGCTCCGCTCGCTCAGCTGTTGTCACGTTGCAATTTTTTAAACTTAGATAAAGCTGTTCAGAGGTCTAAAAGCTAAACCTTAAGGGTTAAAGCAAGCTTAATTACCTTCTTCCTTAGAGCCCAAATTTTGCTGCCTTAGGTCGAAGGCTAAGTGTGGCTTGTTTTTAATACAAGATCTAAAGGTTAGCCATAATTGCGTTTTGTTTTAAATTGAAGACCCTTAAACGCTTTTTTTAAGACATAATTATTATAAAGATTTATACATCGGCTTAATTTAAAACAAAAATGAAAACAAGAGCATCATAGATGCAAGACTTTTTTTCTGTGTACATATGAAATATAAATATCCTTATCTCAGAAGGACAAATTTGCTGCCTCTACTCCATGCGATAACGAATAAGATATTATATGCAAATTTTAATGAAACACCTGAATAGTCTTTAGATACACTTTTAATTCTTAACTTCATTAACGTATTAGTTGGGGTTTCCGCTCTTCGCAAAAAATGAAGATAGTTTATACTTTCATTTGTGCCCTGATGGTCATCCTTAATTCTATTGGTGAATATAATACGATAATAATTTTATAATTTTTAAGATATTTTTCAGCTTTAAACGAATAACTATTTCTCCGATGTTATCCGCAATATATCCCAATTGATTTTTTTTATCACGGTTCAAAGTCCACGTTTGGTTCAAGATTCAAAAATTTTCTGTGCTGGTATTCATAGTATTCAGAAAGTAGTAGACAAAAATTGTGCATTTGCAAAAGATCTACACATTTGTTATTAATCACTTTTTTATAGGATCCGTAATTTGTGTTTTAATCGTGAAAAGTATCATTAACAGTAAAAAAGATCTGTCCGCTGCGTAAGCACATTATCATCACCACTTTTGTCTTTTAATTTCTTTTTCGTACTATGTGGGGGGTTTCAAAAATGTCATTTTTAAATGTTTTTAATGATACTTTTACGATTCAAACCAAAAAAGGAACTATCAAAAAATTATTTATGAGAAATTAATTAATTTTTAAATTCTCATCAGAGAAGGGATAAGATTTGTATAAAATTTGACCCCCCCCCCACACACACAGTTTTGAACAAATTTCCACGTTTTGAGACCTAATGTAACCACATGTAACCACGTGTAACTTTGAGATCGTAAAGATAAAATTGGAAATTTCGAAATTTAGTTTTCGAAAATACAGCAGAAGTTTAAATAAAATAATTAATAACGAAAGTTTTTTTAAAAAGAATGTGCATTTTTTAAATGAGACAATGAAACTACGTGTGTTTTAATGCCGATACATGTTATGAATTGTAATAATATACATTTATGAAAATGATATACAATTTGAGGGACGAACTTGAGTGCGAGGCACGAGATACGTGACGAGAATGTGTTTTTAAAGACGAAGGAGCTTTAACAAAAGAGAATTCACAATCAACAAATTACTGTTGTCAATGCTTTGATCTTTTGTTACAAAAATACTGAAGTGTGGAAAATATAAGTCCAAAGACCGAGCGGGAAGCGCGAGCTAAATACATTATCAAGTGCGAAGCGCGAGAATCATTAGTCGCGCGCCGTTGGTGTGCTCAAACTTGCGAGCGAAGCGACGATCGGAGAATCGTTCTTACTGGATTTTGGCTTCAAATTTTGACTCGATATTGGCTTCTAAGGTCGCCTAATGGCGCCCTTATATTTTTAATTTGAAAGTAAGGGAACGTTTTGCATTAATATTAGAAAATGTAACAAACCATCAGTTAATATATTGCAATTGTTTTTTTCCTTCTGCTTATCCGTGAACTGCGTAACCAATACTATATTCCGAATTATTTGGGAATAATAAGATCCAGGCGACCAATATTCTGGCACAAAGCAGCTTAGTCTCCCATTTCAATCCAGCGACACTATACATGGCCTAGCATCACTGACACCATTGGCGCTTAAAAGTTGCGTACAGGAAGCAGAACATTCGCTTCTATCCAGAGGATATGCCGACCAGACCCTTCGTGGTAAAATTTACGACATTATACGTAGAAAAGAGCTATTGATAGGTCTTTCCAACATGTTTTTCAAATCTACTGGATTCAGATTGGAGACTGATAGATTTCTTTTTGCCTCTCAAGTTGGCATTATATACACCTTAGCTTAGCGCGAGCGCATAATAAATGTACCTGTAGACGATAACAACTGCCGATCATGCAAGCAAGTGCCAGAAACACTTGAACATGTTCTCAGGGGATGCTCAAAGTATGCACGCTACGGGTACATAGAGAGACACAATGCAGCTCCAAAAGTTTTATATTGCCATCTTCCGCACTTCTATGCTGTTAATCTGATGCACGTCTTGTTATACGCCCAGCGGGAATTCGAGTCCGTTGTGGAGAATAATGAGTGTAAGATCTACTAGAATTTCTCATTCGCGAGCACTCAACTTAAAAGCGCTACAAAGCCTGATATTTTCCTTCAAGATCAGAAGACGAAGATAATTTTATCTTAGCCAACTCAAAAGAATAATGACTTACCAGCATCAAGCGTTGTCTATCGCGAGCCAGAAGCAAAAGGTTGTTCTGCTGGGATCACTTCATCTGATCCCTCAACACTGTTCACTCTGAGAGAACAAATTGAGTCAAGGGTGTCTTGGTGATCTTTTACGAAGCCAGCATTATCTCTGTATCCGAGGTTTGATGGCGCGTATGCATACTCCATAGTGTCATGGAAACCTGGATCTTCAGCATGTTTCGCAAAAGTCTTTGCTATATCCCTCTGTCTATTTATCGAAAACTAAATATGAAAGCACATCGCTTTCCTAACTGCTTCGTGAACAACACACAGACGAAGAGGAGAAAAACGGAATGCAAACCAATCGCGGAAAGCAGGCACCCCTTTAACGATAATAGCGATTTCAGAACAAGAAGGAACATTAACATTCAGCAAAATCTTTAGCTGATTTAAATTAAAGGCTAAATCTAAAGATGGATTGAAGAGCCGTGTTTAGTGTGTAATTAAATATATACCGCCCACGCAATGAGGATCTACCATCACACAGTGAACAAGTTAGGCAAGTCAGAACTCAACAAGTCAGAACCAGATGATATCAATAACATCTAGTAAAAGAAATTTACGTCTACACATCAACATCTGGCCCAAATCTCTTGTTAAAATTTAACTTCACAGGTCCTCATTCCGCTGTTGATAGTGCTGTTAAGCTGCTGAGATAACTCGCTAATTAATAAGGGCGACTGCAAAAACACAGGAGTCAAACAGCGTGCACAGTCAACGACCTGCATTGACTCCCGTCCAGCTTCCTACTTAAACCTCTTAGAGACAGAAATTCTATGTGTGCATTCTAGTGAATCGAACTTCCCATGCCAATTGAAACTCATTTTGCCACACTTGTTTGATTTAGAAGCCAATTCTGATCAGATCCGAATATTCGACAAATTATGAGCTTTTTGGAAACCCTTCAGAACTGCACAAGCACAATTTTATTATGTTAATCTAAATGTGAGATAAACATATTATTTCACTAGTGGCCCCTACCGAATGTGCATGTAGTTTCTGGAATTGTATAAGAATTTGAATTGTTTCAAACTAGTGCCCCCTCTTTAGACATGTGATATCTTAACCAGCGAACGGTGCAAAATTCTGTATTATTGATGCATATGAGTGCTTCTTGAGTTCTTCGAGATAGTGTAATTCAACATTGTTTTTTCGAAGGTGGTATTTAGTATTTCTACAGCCCCCTCTAAACATTTAAAAACCAGTAATAACAACTACAGATTTCTGGTTTCTATTGCATTTGTAGCGATATGTTTGGATAAAAAGTTTTTGTGCATGATTAAAAAAAAATTCTCCTAGAAGAAAAACAGACAAAATCAGAATTCTTTGGGTATTCGAATCATATTTTAGGGTATCTTAGTCCGAGACAACAACAGTTAAAGCTTCATTTTGGGGAAAATAAAGGGGAATTGAATGGGAAATTAATTGCAATTTCCAGGTTGAGCGATGAGAGGGTGAAATAGATAATGAAGACGTTGGAGAAGAGAGAGAGGAAGCAAAGGCTCAAGAGTGGGGGTAAATCAGATTATATTTGTGTAATCACTTGTAAATATGCTGTATTGATGGAGATGTTCAAACCGATTTGGAATTTTTTCAATACCCTTCTACAAATGTTAAAATGAAGTTGAAAATGTTAAAAAAAAAGATTTATTTTACTAAACTTTTTACGATTATAGGCTTCTGATTAATTCAGATGCAAAAATCTAGATATCTTCTTAGATTACTTGATAAACTTTGATTTCACAATTTATGTTATACGCATTTCGGTATAAGTTGAATATTCACTTCCGATTCACTTCTATAAATCATTCATAGGCTGAAACCGACTTATTAGACATAAAATCAAATGGTATCATTTTTACAGAAAAATCATCAGGTACACCGTCCAAAACAAGGGACTTCCTGACAAATTTTGGGCAGAGTTGTGAAGACAATACGAGAGATTTTCTGGAAAATTTTGGCAGGAGTGGTGAACACCAGGTTCAGCAAGGTAACCTCAGTACTACTTTAGCAAGCGCCTCTATATAATTTCTCTCCTGCAGGCTGGACCCATACGAGAAAATGTTATAAGAAAATTTTATAAGCTTATAATGATTTTGTTATAATGAATTTCCTGTAATTTTTTCATTTTTACACTCATCTTTTGCTATAATGCCGGCCTTGGTTCTGGTCGGCACATCACTGAGGGAGTTCTTCATCATAACATGTAGGAACGCACATATAGTCTCTGAATTTGTATAATGTTAGAAAATCATAGTAGATAGATAAACGTTTATTCTTTGGCCTGCTAGCCTTAAAAAAATCACCCCATTCCACCTCTTCACACTCCTCCAACCAGTGCTCCACTTTTCCATCCTTCTTCCGCAAAATTCACACATCCTATTCTCTCTCAAAAGCCAGAAACTATCATAATCCTCCTGGTATTTGTATCTCATCTTCGCTATAAGTTCCTAAATCCCTTGCTTTTCTTTCTCACGAAAATATTGCGCTCTCTCCATTTGCATAATCCACATGTACAGTCGGTTAAATAAGAGCGTGGTCACGATTACTAGCGATCGGTAAATGCAAATGCTGTATTTTTTTCATATAGAGGTCGGTATAGTCCTTCATGATTTATGAAAGAGAATCAGCTGACTGCTCTTTTTAATACAAACCGAGCATTTTTTCAAAATGAGTGCCGCTTGTGGAAGGAGCAAAATGGTGTTGTGACTTTGGATTGGCCGCGTCAGTCGCCCGATGCCAATCCAATTGAAAACGTTTGGGCTCAAAAAAATTGGAAGAACCGACCCTGTAATTTGAAGCAGCTTCTTCGCCGGATTCACAAAATTTGGAGGTCGTTTTCAGAAGAATACGCGAAAAATCTCGTTTAAAGTATGACTCGAAGATGCCAAGCCATTATTGACGCTGAAGGTTATTGAACCTGCTATTAATGTATTTGCATGAAAGTTTTCGATAAAATAAAACAATAGTTGAAAGAATTTTCGTATTGAGTCTTTTCATTTTCTCACAACAGTGACCACGCTCTTATTTAACCGACTGTAGTTTCCGTAAAACCTTGACTCTCTCATGCTCCACTCTAATTCTGCCTTATTTCCCTCCATGCTATTCTTCTTCACTCTCTCATATACCTTTCTTCCTACCTTGTGCATACTTCTTACTTCATCCATCTGCAATTCATTCGTTCGAAATAACCTCTCGGTTTCCATCTCTATCGTCCCAGGCCTACGTCTGTAATCCTCCTTTCACCAACACTCCGTAACCAGCGTACTTCCCCCTCTTCCAATAATGTCTTCTTATATCTACACGCTCGACTCCCTGCTATAATCAGCAAAATCATTCTCCCTGTCTCCTTCCCGACAATAAATTTCGGCATATTTTTTGCCAACATCACAAGCAAATGAAAAAATTTGAATTTTTCTCACAAAATCATCTGCAAACAAACTTTTTCATCTGATTTAACACTTCCCAACTACTCTCCCACATATTTTTCTATTTCCTGCTCTTTCTTCTTACACATCACCCTAAATTCCTTCACCATTTCTGCGTACTCCTCCCTTTTCGCAGTTTCTTCTTTCCACTTCATGTACTTCCTTAACACCTTTCTCTTCATCATTTTACATTTCTTATCCCACCACGGGTTCACCATTCCTTGCTTCTTCTTTCTAAATACCTTATTTTACAGAATTCCTTTCTCTTGATCCTTGAGATCCTCTCATATATCTTTCACTCTCCAGTTACCCCTTATATCTCTACTGCCCTCATTTGCACGTCTTCCCCCTCTTGCTCTCAGTTAACTTATTTCTCTAGTCTATCCCTATCCTCTGTTATAATTCCCCCTCTAGAACCTCCTTTCTTCTTTATTTAAATAGCCTCCTGTAGCCACCAGCTATAACCCCTTGGCAACTTTGGCTTTAATTTATCCCACTTCTTCCTGTCTGCTCACTTTTCTACGAGTCCCACCACATCAAAGTTCTAAGTATACATCCAGAAATCCTCATCTTTCTTCAAAGCCCATTCTACGTGCCAGTAAAAGCCTAAATTTACCCACTTAGTCTTTAACCCATCCTATGATCTGTAGCAACACTTCCACTACCTCCCTTTCTTCTCTGCTCCTTAGCTTGAATCTCCCCTGTCAACGACTTCCATTTCCGACTTGCCGTCTCCCTTCTTAAGCCTTTTTCCCACCCTTTTCTTTCACACTATAAACTCTGTTCCCATCTGCTTTATTTTATCCTCTTTTTCCTTTCTTACCGATACTACCACCCTCTGCAATCTTTTTAGTTTCTCCCTCAACACTTTTACCTCCGTTTCCCATTTCTCATCTCTTACACTCAGGTCCTCCCTCACATTTTCCATCTGCTCCATAGCCTCCTTACGTCTCCCTCAACTCTCTGACCTCGCCCATTAGCCGATTAGCTTACTTCTCTACCTGCCTATCCATTTTTAGGGCGGGAGGGGGAGAGGTGACCCACGTGCCTGTATGCCTTTTTCAAACGGACTCTCTACCGGGCTTCGCACGGCCTGTTGAAAATATCTTCCTTGTCGAATTCACTTCCAGTACTGTCAGTACTTCTCAGTACTTGTATTTTCTAACTGTATAGCGGAAGTACCAACTCCTTGTTGGTAGCCAATCTGTAATGAGCTACCACGGTGGCATGTGCTTCACTAGAGGATTCCTATTGTCGCTTACCGCCCGGAATTTCCCCTTTTTTTGCTGCATTCTACCCCTCACAGCCCCTGCAGACACCATTTTCTCTCCCCTATAATCCCTTAGCACTACGAGAGCAACCATTGTCCACCATGAAGGCCCGAACTCATAACTAAAAAATTATCCCGCTTCCTTGCCAACCTAACCTCACTTTCTCAATTTAGAGAAATTTCACCCCATACATACCATGTAAAATAATGTTGTAACTCCGCAATTCACCCCTCACACCTCTCATATCCTCCAAGGCTTCCACCCTTACACTCTACTCATACATTCCACACAAACTCCGTAAAATCTTCTCACCATCCGTCACTACACACTTTCTCACTACCGGCACCGCCAACATAAAAGGAAATATAGGTTTGGATATATTTTCAAATTTATTAGAGTCTTTCAACTGTTTTAACTTTTTAAAAAAACTCGCTTGAAACTATCATAATCCCTTAAAACAAGATGTAATTTATTCTTAGAAATCTTCAAAAATCTAGTTATGTAAAAAAATTGGCACATATGAAAATATTTAAATGAAAATACTGAGCATTGTTTCAAAAGAAGAAAGACGAATTTTCTAAATGCATTCAACTCCCGTTATAAGAACGGTTTCGGACATGGCTGACAGTGACCTTGATCTTGAATAGAGAGAATACAAACGTAAACACGCAGGCCTAGAAACATATTAAACTGGTGGTTATTGTCAATTATTATCTATAAATATGCATTTTAACAAAAATGCGATAGTTGAAAGTTCAGTCCTAAAAAATCAATTTGTAAACGTCAACCAGAAAGATTAACAATATTCCAGAAAACATGAATTTTCAACGCAGTCGCTTTAATATTGGCTTTTGCTAACATTAATATACAAGGCAAGCTAGACAATTTCACTATGTTTTTAATAAAATAGATGATAAATAACTTTTAATGAAACTTGCATGATTTCTGTCTTGCTCGACGCCTATGAATCTTGGCTAAAGCTCTACTTTTTACTCCCTATGGAATAAAGAGTGACGTTAAATGTGAACAATGAAAATGATAGATCTATGAGCTCGCAGTTTACGATAATCAGCCCACTCATCGTAAGAACTGGAAAGAAATTTTGGTTGCATATAATAGAATTTTGGGTAACTTATTTTAAGTTACCATAAATTAACTGTAATATCACCATAAAGTAACAAAAAAATTCCTAAACAGGAAGTTTATAAAAATGTTAAAAATTGAATGTTGGATGATTTATGGTAAGTTTCAATATTGAACTGCAAAATTACCATAAATGACTGAAAGTCACTATAAATATTCGTCTGAAATCATCCATTTTTAGAAGTTTTTAAAACAAAAACGTACTATATGAGGTACAGAATGTCGCCGACTGTATATTTTTTATATTTAATTCATTGTTGTTTATTCGGACATTTAATGGCGAAAACTGCTCACGTCATATGTTGCATTACCTAAAATTCACTCTGGCTTGTAATTTTCGCTTCTTCACTTATATTATGTCTACACTCACAATTGGCTAATTAAACAACAGATTAATAATTAAATCCAACTGGCAAATTAAAATTATTTAGTTTTAAAAGTAATGAGTGATAAGTAATAAGTTCCCTGCTACAAAAAAATATAATCCTTTGTTTCATTGGGCAGAGGTGAGTCCACAGTTCGAACACTTACCTAACAGATCGTCTACGCCTGAGGTTCATCGTGACAGGCAACATGCTTCTTTTTCTGGGGGACAAAATATTCCTGCCAGGCCTCTTGCACCTGTCGAACCTTCTTCTCTTGTCAGGTCCAGGTCTTCTTCTTCTGCTAATTCCAGGGGATTCGTTCCTTTTACTAGGCTGATTACTAATTCTGAGGGAATTGCATACGGATCTGACCAGCTTGAATTTATTCGGATTACTTCCAGGAAGAACCCACACTGTCAATTTAAACTTCGCAGATACACTTTTCCCGCAGAGAAACAACTTCGAATACTAGCACAACATGGTTACTATCCATCCATACCGCCCGGAGAAAAAATTGTATTATCAACGTTAAGTGGTGACGTCTTTGCAATATTGGAGAAAACTGATATTCTTGCTGGAATATATACACATGGTCGTCGCACCGGACAACAAGCACGGGCAAAAATAAACATTGAAAGCGGCACAATTACTCTATTGACTCCAGATGAAATCACTGAAGTTCCAATAGGCCCAAAGCGCTTAATACCATTTTATTATACAATAGAGTGTGTAAACAACAATCGACCACACAATTAATTCATTTAAAAAAATGCATAAAGTAAATATGAAATTGTTTGTAAGCCAAATTCATCATCAAAAGTTTACAATAAATTATGATTACGAATAAAAATAAGAATTCAATGAATTATGCTTTTCAATCCAGTGGGCACCAAATTTGGCGACGTCTTTACGACATATTACGACATTTTTACGACCTTCACGACATCCTATGTCCATGTCGTTTAGATGTCTTAACGATATCGTTAAGACATCGTCAGATCCTGCAACGTACTTACAATATCGTTAAGACACCATACCGACATGGAGATAGGATATCGTAAAGTTGTAGTAAAAATGCCGTAACGATGTCTTTTAACGACAGTCAACGTCCCATTCTTAAAGATAAATTACTTAATGTTGAGTATAACTTGTTCAATCTTTTCAGTAACAGTTCCTACATAAACGATACTTTTTTTAGTAATTTTGAAAATATGGATTTAATTTCTTAAACCTCTGTCAATACAAATTAATTATTTGGCAAGGATTCCTTTATGTTTATCGTAGCAACCCACGAAAGACACTACCTACTAAATTAAAAAAAACTCAAGAAATATTTTATAATAACAGTATGCCAAGTAGCACATGGTGGGTGAATGTGCGTTTATTTCTTCAAAAAAAGTCTTGAGCTTTCAATTTCGGTTCTGTTCGGAACTTTCATTTACTTTATTTTTTTTATAAACAACTTTACACTCAAAATAATAAAAAAGTGAAAATGATTACTATACCATTTTTTGTTATTGAAGGTAACAAAATTAAGGCTTTTACTAAAACTGCTTATTTATAATGTAGGAATTAAACTTAATCATACCAAAAATTAAAAAGATAACAATTGCCAAAATAATATAGCTTTGATACTCTTTAGTAAAATATTTGTTTAATAATTTAAACTTTTTTAAAATTATGAGTAATTTTACTAGACTTAACTTTCATTCAATGTTTAAAAGCAGCTTATTTAATTTCATATCTTATTATTTCAAAAATATTTTTTTATACTATTAATTAGTGATTTAAGGCATTATCAAATAAATCCAAACATTTTATACGGTACAGTTGTAGTGAATTTTTCTCTTACATAAGAAAATGAGCTTCTAGGATGTAATTAAAATCTTATCATTTTAGTGATAAGAATAAAAAAGGCGATATGAATAAAACGATAAGATTTATATGCTCGGCGCAAGATGGAAATTCTTAAATAAATAATAAAGTTGCACGTGACAAATTCTTCTCATTAAAAATAATCGTTATTCATTTTCAAAATACCATCAATGAAGGCGAGTATCTTGAATTATAAAGTTTTTCAAAAGTTACATGGCTCTTCAGCCTTTGTCGAAGCACATTTTTTTGAACAAAAAATTTAATAATGGCGTCATCTGTTTAGTTGCGATTTGATATTTTTTATGTCGAAAATGTTTGCTGTAAGAATTCGAAACATTTGCCTTCTTTGTTAAGACCTGAGTGTTGCGCTACTACAAAACCTATGAAAAAAATGCCTGAAAATAAAATCAAGAATCCAATGACCAAACCCGGACAACTACCACAAAATGTTCCCTTTGGAATCTGGAAAAAGAAAACGAAACTCATATGAGTGCCAAAACGTTGGTGATTATTACACAACTTTCTTTTGCTGTTCTTTTTTTATTTTTTATTGGGATTTAATAATGGTGGGAATAAAGAGGACGAAAGAAATGAAAAAGAGATGGAAGGGGATTTGGTTGGTTGCCTTCTCATTTTTCTTTCCTTCTTTCTACTTTCTTCCAAAGTAAAGATAAATAATTTTCTTTTTTTTTCTTTTTTTCTTTTTTAGGGGGAAAGGACGGGAAGGCGTGTTTCCTTTTTTTCCCAGATATCAATAGGACAATTTTGTGGCGGTTGTCCTGGTTTGGTCGTTAGATTCTTGATTTTATTTTCAGGAATTTTTTTCATCTGTTTGATTGCTGGACGTTAAAAAGGGATTTTACATTAGATTGGTTTTCTATTTGAATATCCTAAATCTTAATACAAAACCTCACATTTTCAAGTCCCCGCAAATTCTCGAATCAAATTCTGAATACTTGATCTTTTTAAAAACAAATTGGACATTTTGGTTCATTTTCTTGAGCTAAGTTGAATGAACCATCGACATAGGAGCAAACTTATACGGGTTCTGAAGTAATACTCCCTTGAGACTTCTTTTAGAAGGATCAATAAAAAGTCTTCACTCCTCATCCTTGTGAACACCTGGTTTCAGTTCATCCCTTAACCCCTGTACACCGTTGCAATATATCAGTGATAAGTCGTCTATTTTAGTGAAGTATTTTCTAAATTTTACTTTTCTGTTTCGGAAATAATCAACTTCAACATCTTTTGATAGGTAATTCTTTTTTTTCATAAACGACATAAGAAGTTCTGTCCCATTTTTTGGTAGCCCTAGATCTCTTACCAAGTCATTCAGTACCTCCTGCGACGTAACTTGGAAAACTTTATCCTTGCCTTAAGCTGAAATGTAATCGCCGTCATTTTCGTGATGCTCCGATTCATAACTATATTCATTGGATCATTGATTTAATTGCTCTTTCCACAACGTAGGTTTGTTATATTTCATGTCCTTAGAATGTCTGCTTAAATCCCAACTATGTAACATCTTAAAACAAGCTGCACACATTTTGTGGCTCATCTATTTTTCGTACGTTATTTTAGGACCAAAAAAATCCTGATAAATTTTTTCAATCTTCGCATAAATTATTCTTCAATCTGTTGGGGGCTAGTATTTGATATATATGTACCAAAAGCACTAGTATTTTTGTTGCATGTATTTTTCGTAAGAGAAACTGGAAATTTTTTGTTTAAAGGTGCCATACGAGGTCTGTTAAAAAAATACGCGGACTGTTTGAATTTCGCGGCTCGAGTTGGTTTCAGGAGAATCCGCTTGGTGTCGCTAAGTTCGTATAGATCAGCTGTTTGAAACGCAGTATTCCAGTCGCAGATATTTTTATTTGTTGATAAGCTGCACGGTTTTAAGTAAAGAGTGTTTTTTTGTTTGTCGGATTGTAAAATGTACAGCCTGAAAGAGCATCGAATTGCTGTGAAATTTTGTGTGAAACTCGGAAAATCTGCAACTGAAACATTTGTCATGCTCAACACGGCCTACGATGATGTTTATATGAAGCGTACTGCATGTTTTAAGTGGCATGAACGTTACAAGGGTGGCCGACAGTCGATTGACGATGAAGAGCGTCCTAAGCGTCCTTCAACGTCAACTGACGACCCACACGTTGACAAAATCAACACCCTGGTGCCAATAGCACCAGGGTTTGTCAGGAACTGCTTGATCGTTCAGATGAAGATAAGAACTTTTTGTCACGAATTATAACCGGTGATGAATCATGGGTTTATGGATATGACATTGAAACGAAGGTCCAATCATCCCAATGGGTGGGTCAAACGTCCCCAAGACCCAAAAAAGCTCGCCAAGTTCGGTCGAATGTCAAGGTTATGCTGACAGTTTTTTTTATGCTAAGGGTGTTGCTCACCACGAGTACCTCCCTCAAGGCTCCACAGTCAACCAGATTACTTACATTGAAGTACTGAAACGTCTGAGGAACGCCGTCCGACGCAAAAGGCCAGAACTGTGAAGAAGTGACAACTGGTTTTTCCATTACAATGCTCCAGCTCACTCAGCACTCAGAACTCGTGAGTTTTTGGCCAAACACTCGATAACTGTTCTTCCCCACCCCCCCATACTCACCTGACCTTGCTCTTTGTTACTTTCTCTTGTTCCCAAAGCTAAAAAAACCCCTCAAAGGAAGAAGATTTGAGACGATTTCGGACATTAAGGCAAATACGACGAAGGAGCTGAAAGCCATCACAAAAGAAGCGTGCCAGGACTGTTTCAACAAGTGGAAACACCGTTTGGATAAGTGTGTGCGTTGGGAAGGAGAGTATTTTGAAGGAGACCCAGACGTGTAACTTTCAAATAAAGTACGTTTTTTTATGACCTCAATCCGCGTATTTTTTAAGCAGACCTCGTATGTGTTAAGAAAAACCCGCGCGTGCTGGATCCTGATGCGACCGCAGGTGACTCTACCGTCCTAGGGGTGATAACTCTTACATCTCCCAAGGCCAGCATCTCTTAAGGTATCAGGATTTTGTGCTATAGACTGATAGCCATGCCTAAAGAATGACTAACAAGTTCTATGTATCGGACGCTGAATACAAACTGTTTATGTCGAGAACACTTTTCAGTGTTTTAACAGTTTTCAGTGTTTTAACCCCGTGTTTAACCCCGGATTCGGATTCAGCGACCCCAAAAACTGATAAAAATATTTATCTCGCCTGGTGGACAATGCCATTTTTTTCGTGTGCCTGTGTAATTTTTGATATTTTTAAAATAAGAAATTGAAGATATTGGCATGACATTATAAGGAGCAGGAGATGAAGGAGAAAGTAATGTGGCTAGGGGGTGTTGTCGGGAGAAGGAGAACAGGAAAAAGTGTGGGAAGAAAAAGGTTGAAAGGGCAAGGTATTTTAGAACGAATGGACTACAGATAGATGTACGCGAAAGAAAAGAGAAATGGAAAAGGAAAGATTGTAAAGAGGAGAGGAAGCCGGTATAAGTGAAATGTTCATATTTTAAATAGTTGGTTAGTGTTATGTATTACTTGCAGAAGCAGAGTCTGGTACTGCGATAAAAAGCGAGAAAGTATGGACATGAGTGCGAAGTCAGTCGAGGCGAACAAGAAAGTCAAGGCTATAAGAGCAAACGTCTTAGAGATAATGTGTGGATTGCTGTTAGGTTTAAGAAATTCCTGTAAAAAATAGAAGTCCTAATTGATTAAAATATTTTTACAGCGTAATAAGTGATGAACATAACTAGATACTTCTCCGGATACCGATTGTGGTAATGAAGTTACTTTTTAATTAGGTAACGAATTGGCCACTAGTTACATTTTGTCTGTAACAATATCTATAAAAGAGATACTTTTCAGTTACTTTTAAAATTTATATTTATGTCCATTAATGAAAATCAGTACATTTAATTGATTTTGAAAATATTCGTTTTTTTCATCGTAGCGACGAAATAAAAACTCAAATGCTGCATTTTTCTTATAAAACCTGCCAAATTCTTTATGCTTTCACAATTTCAAGCAGCGCATATTGGGTGGCAATAAATTCATTTCTTTAAGAAAGTATAGATCTTTCCATTTTACTCTCATAAAAAGAAAATTATTTGGAAAAATGAAAGTACTTCGTGTTCATATAGGGATGACATTTATTTACAAAATAGATTAAAAAGATAACAATCGCCTTAATTACTACAAAAATAGTAGCTATTTTTAACTTTTAATTTTTTGTACTAAATTTCATTTATATATAAATGCGAAACGGTTAAAAAAATACTTTCTTGCTTATATCACTATATTTCAATTTTTTGTCAACTTTTTATGGGAATTCAATTCATTAATGAGGAAATTATTTTTATTTGGTAAGTTTTCATACGTTTCCCTAAGACGACATCAAGTTCAGCTAATCATTTATTATCGTGCAAAGAAAATGTTCTGTAAAAAATGTCCCTTTTTGGAACATAAAATGTCCAAAAAAATTGTTTAAAAAATTCGTTTTGAAAGAATATTTATCGCCAATGCCTGTCTGCGGAGATCGGCAAATTTGTTGTTCACCAGTAGTTTTGCTCGTTCTTTCTGTGTCTCGACCTTATAGGCATCGAAAGATCGCATGTCTTCTTGATCAGGCACATAGTCTGTTCGATGATACCTTCAGCCGTTTGCCTTGTTGCCTCTGTGAGGCACAAAGCCTCACCAGTGAGGTCATCCGTTCTAGCCAACGTCTCTAACACCGTTGAGCGAGCCTTGAGACGATCCACCCACAGATCTTTGCAGAGCCAGCATATTTCTTTCTCCTCTCAGAGTTTAACCCAACCCAGAACTTTATGTATTGGTGGTCGCACCCTGTGAGATCCTCAAAGACTTGCCACCCTCGTATTATAGTTGAGACACCTGCAGATTCTAAATTAATATCAATTATGGTGCCAAGGCAACCGCTGCGTCTGAACGTTAGGACCATGCCCACATTCAGGGTAGTTAAATCCAGGAGAGCCACCATCTCAAACACCCAACCGCCTCTGTTGAAGGAGCAAGTCATGCCCCATTCTAGCGTCTTTGCGTTAAAATCTCTAGCTATTATCACTTTTCCATCCAGCTCCCGAACGCAGTCCTCCAGTCCTTCGAGTTTTCTGGTGAACTCATCGATGTCCTCGTTGGGTTAGAGGTAAACGCTCACAAAGGTGATGTTATCACTCCTAATCCATACGTATCCCTCTAATCCGAATACCAAGTGTATTCAAGTGTATTCCAGCAATTCACAGGCGAGTCTGCGCTCACCCAGATTACCCTGTATGCTGACCGTCATCACAGATTACACTTGGGATACTTCTTGTATATTTGGCATCTATAGGATCCCAGAATATGTTCTATGCCCTCATCACTACCCTTGCGCTCAGCACATAGATCGCAATGAGATTTCTCAATGCATGCTAGGGACAAATGCGCCCCTTTCCCGCACTTCCGGCAAGCTGCTTTTCTATCCTTTCCTTGGCAGGAGGCAGCTGGATGCGCAAAGCCGTGGCTTTAGGTAAGGCACCGAAAGCACCGTGTAACTCACGCCCTGCGACGTACCCGGCCGCTAACCCACCTAAATTTGGATGTGGCCTGTTTCTTCCATTTTTCTCCTCAAGTTTTCATCACAGTCAATAAAGGCCCCATGGCTTGTGCCCCATGGAATTACTCTTGACAGACCTACCTTTAGATCACTACCGTTTTCGGACTTAAGAAGCTTGTCAATAGCCTCTATAACCTCTTCTTCTTCAATTGTAGCGTCCATGTCTCTCACATTCAACTTAGTCCTCGGCAAAAGTTGACGTACTTGTCCACCTTCCCCCACAGCATCTTTTAAAGCATTGCATCGGGTGTTACTTTGTTACGGACCATTTTAAGTACGCCTGCATACTTGTCTCCTTCTGGAAAACTGATCATAACAGCCTCCAAACGGACATGCTTCTTCCTCATCTTTATTGCTTTGGGAGGTCGCGTTGTAGCACTTACTCCCTTTTTATGTAGGCCTATTTCCGGATCAGCTGTTGGCTGTTTCTTCTTGCGATTACGCTCCTTCTGCTCCGTCGAGTCAGTGGCCTCACGAGCCAGCTGGACTTTCTTGGTCGGACGCAATGAATGTATCCACTTTACGCCAGGCCATCTTCAATTATTTTGTTGAGATTTCCTCTTCCATCGGTATGCTCGTTCATTTTTTTCGACCACTTCAATGAGCTTCCTCAACAAGTAATCCAACGTAGGATTTTCATCAGCTGTTACATCATTTTTCGCTATTTCATTAATCATGTTTTTTTGTTCAACAATTGTTAAACTACAACGAAAGAATTGAATTACATAAATATTGCAAAAAAGACATAAGACTACAAATTGTGACGTGAAATTCTTTACTACGCCCAAAGTAAATATGAATTCACCGCCAATCAACTGAAATTCAATTTGAAATTCTTTATTAAACTATACCTGGTCGAGCACAGAGTCCATCTATGATCTGTTATAGGACAGAAGTTTCGAGAGTTTTGGCATGTTCCCATGAGGTAAACCTCTCGAAGATTAGGCATTCTAATCCTGCAGCTTCGATCCGTCACCAGACTGGTGGGTCAGCACAATTTTTTTAAACACACACCCAGTAATTCCGTCGAACTTTTTGTTATTTTTGCTCACTAGACACTCTTAGGGCTGGCGGGCTCGACTACCACACTACACCACCTACATACTGAAGTTCGAACCGGGAACTCTACACCTCTACACTCTACACCTCTACACTCTACACCGGCTGTTTAGTATACGAACTGTCAAAATAATAGCAGCCAATAACTCTGAGCGCGCACTACGTACAGTAGGTGAGCCGGGCTAACTGTTGCGTCGCGCATGTGGCGCATGTGAGTGAAGTGATCAGTCAAAATGGCGATCCATTGTAGAACACTCTAATGCGAGTGAGGGAGGACCAGTAAAAATGACTACCCACTGCAGCATACTTTAATTTAAGTGTGCCCTCACACGCTTTTGCGTAGCGCAGTTGTCGATCTAGGTGCGTAATCCATGGCCTAGACAGCAACTCTGTACTCGGCGTCTTCGACATTCACTCTGTGTTTGAACCTATTACAGTCTACCTCGTTCTTAGTTCTGTCTCCCCTAACGAAGCCGCAAAAATCAAGGACTTAATTCATTAGCACACCTTTGACTGGGCGTAGTTAAGAATATTGAAAGGAGGTCTTTGCAAGGCAGTCGTAGTTGCCTGATCATTCGACCCTCTAAATCACTTGGGCATAGCGCTTACTTGTACGTGGATATTTTACGGCGCGAGAAAACCGGACAGATAAAGGCATGTCTATCCATTTCGCCTTCATGTTTCAAAACAGTGATACATAACTAGGATTCAGTGACCTTAACTTACCTTCCGTGTAAAAATTGGGCCATCATCTTGGAATTTCGCTGAAACGTGATTCGCTGATAGTGAGGGGATTAATACGTGTTTTAAAATACGTCCTTAGCTATTGACTAAGTTCGCCGAGTCGGTAGGAAAGGCACCGGATTGGGTAATCAGTATAAATTAAAGAAAGGTGTTATTTTATTCGGCCTGCTTGATGGTAGGCAAATCAACTATATGACTAAGGACATAAAACTAACAATTTTGAGTGTGTATGGTGGTTAATATTTGTAACATTGAGTACGATCATCCAAAATGGTGTTGACGTCACAGGAGCCTTCCGTGTGGCTGATGAAGCAACATCATGAACGGTCGTAAATTTCGTATAATATAAGCAATGTTAGTACCGATCATTTAAGCTGGTGGTGACCTCGCCTGACCTTTTGTGTTATTGATGGGCTATTAGGTTTAAAGGTCGTTGACTACCATACAATAAGTTGAGTATTCCATAATTTTGAGATTTGATTATTTCAGGCGTGATCACCCGACGGATTAAGGATGATAATCCTGAGATCTAATACAAGCGCGATTATTTAGGATGGTGGTGATCTTTAATTACCGTTCTTGTCATTAACTATAAGTGTAAGGCATCTCGGACTATTCAATAAATGAACTTTCTTATAACCCGTAATATTTGGTCGTACCTCATTTAATGAATATTGATTGTTGTTGTCAATTAAGTATTTGGTTTTTCTGACTCAATTTATTATTAACCCTACCCCCCCCCCCATTGTGTTGGGCTAGTGAGGACTAAAATAATAATGTCTAGAAGTCAATTAATATCAGATTAGTGCCTTTTGTTCGTTTTAGGTTATTTGAATATCAATAAACGATCTGGCGCCCCTCAGGCAAGTAAGGATGACTTTATTTATTAAATTAAATTCATTACTGGCCTAGCAATAGCCAATAGCCTGGCAGTATACTAATTCAGTAATTATTGACTGCGGACTAGCCTCTAGACAATAATAAGGAAATAAAAATTGCTGATTCGCTGGACTATGTTGCACAAGAAAAACTTACTAAACTGTTATGTTTTCCCAAACAAGATTTTTCTTCTGGATGAGATTAAAGGATTTAGAATTTATGGGGTTCCATTATTACGAAATAAGGTTCTCATGAAGCCATGAGGTTATTGGATTATCAGATTAAGGGGAAGAGTGTGAAAATGGTACAGGGTAAATGATTTTTCCGGGTTCAATTGTTTATTGGGTGTTTTTGAGGTTATGTCAAAATTCGTACGTGTAGGAGTTAAACGGGTTGCATATTTGGGTTTAGCGCGAAAAATACATAGGAATATTCATATTGGCATCCAAGATTCAGAAAAAAATTTTTTTGGTGGGACTGTGTAATTTATTAATGTTTGTAGGCATTAAAATATAATTTCTCAACATTTTATCTTGCTAAATTGTAGTGGAGTTTTGTCTTATAGAAGAAACTGACCTTCTAGATACTGATTAAAATCTTATTATTTTAGTGATAAGAATGAAAAATGCGATAAGAATAAAACGAGAACATTCATGATTTTGGCAAAGACTCATATTCTTTAATGAATAATAATTTTGCGTGAGAGAAATTTTTCTCATTAAAATTATCATTATTATTTTTCATAATACCATCAATAACAGCAAGTACCTTGAAACTGAATCTTCAGATTAAAATTTTTATCGGAAAAGTCATAATTCATGACCTATGAAGACCAGAAGATTATATATTTTTTTTATATTCACGCAGAATGGCCTGCCCTGCAACTTTTTATCTTGATCCACTCGTGTAGCTTCACGGAGAAGTGAAGTATTTTAAAAAAACTGACAACGAGTAATTTGTCCTGACAAATAGGTTAAGAGTGGTCAACTTTGTGAGGCTATAAATTATGACCTATTAACGCTAGATCTTTGTATTTTCATAAGAATTACTCGAATTCGCCTGGACGTTTGGCCACTGAGTATGAAAACTCCAGGAAACTGCTTCCTCAGTTTAGATCGTTTTTCGACAGTTAAGTTTGAAGGCAGACTTTCGATCCCAAACAGAAAATGAAAACAACTACTTTTGGCGTCGAAACTTCCGTTCAGTATTATTTAAAACGCAGCGAAACTTGAGCATACGTCATAGATCCGTGATTTCAATGGTTTAACTTCTGGACTCTCTCTAAGACTTTTTTTGGACTTTTTTGGTTAAATTGCGGGCTTATTAAAAAAAATTGTTACTAGGTGATCAGTAAACGTATTTTGTTATAACTAGCCACTACTTTCTTTCCTCTTTCTGACAGCATACGGATATCACGTTGATAAAACGACTCGTGTGTTGAAGCTATCCACGAATCGTCCTATTTTTTGCATCTTCATAAAAAGTTAATCGCTGCTCAGATATACCATTAGTCATGGATTGGAAGAAGTAGTAATTGGACGGCACGATGTCTGGATATTACAGCGGGTGGGGTAAGACTTCATATTTTAGCGTTCATAAGCATGTTTTGACAGATTTTGCAACTTTATTCTTGGGCTCACTCGAATTAGTTGTTTTCGATAAAGGTCGCTCGTGATGGTTTCGTTAGTTTGAAGTTGCTCATAATAAAAGTAGCTGTTGACATGTGAAAAATCTCCCCAATGTTTCTGCTAACTCATCTCGCGTTGGCACGAGTATTCACCGAGCCAAGTCTCCAATTCCTCATTCTCGATCTTTTTAGGATAGCATAGACATGCTTTGTCCTTTGTATCGAAATCGTCACTTTTAAATTTTAGAAACCTGTACTCACACGTTTTAATCGATGGGTTATAATCCCTGTAAGTTTCCATAAGCAATAAAAACTTTTAGCAGCACTTTTCTTCAAATTGAAAAATAAAACTTCCCGCAAATGCTTTTCTGTTAGTACGTAAGCCTAAATCTTTAATGCTACAAAAAACGAGGCTATTTACACATCAGTAAAACGATACCAAAGATTGTAATTTGTGTCTTTACATTCGGAATTTTTTACTTAATTACGTATGGTTAAAGATTTTTGACAGACATCTGTAAATGTTCAAAATTTAAATTTTGTGGTGTCAAATTTTGGACATCTCTTATAGTTTCTTAATCATGAATGATTAGAATGTAATAAATGATAACAAATTTGTATCTCTTATTTGGGCGAACAACTTTTGTCTATCAATTCGTTTTTGTACCTTTTATCGTTTTCAACCAATTTGCGTTTTCGTTATCTCGGTTCTTTACTCTCGTTAAATTTCGCGCATTCCAATTGGAACATTATTATGAATATTAACATATTTCTTTGCATTATTTTAATTTTTGTATAGTTTCGAAAGTGCAGTTAATTATATTTATTTCTAATCTTACATATTATTTAAATTATTAAATAGATGTTGAAAATACTGATTTTGTCACATGCGAATTTCAAATGATACCGATAGTACTCTGCTATTACACCCCCTAGTGGCAATTTTTGAAATTAACTGGAAGCTTGAATAAGGGAACTTCCTTCTCCACGACATTCCCCTGGCCTGCGTATACGACCGTGATTAAGACAAAAACTACGTGTCCTATCAAAATGTGATTTCTAACAAATTTGTAGTTATGTTTTAGGTGCACAATTTATATTAAATAATTTTTGTTTTTCCTATCTTGTTTTGTATTTCGAAACATTTAATGTGATTTTTTTAAATTTTCTTTTTTCACGAATTAAGCAAAAACTAGGCGTTCTATCAAAAAGTGATTTAAAACAAATTTGCAGATCTTTTTCAAAGTTGTTATGATAATATTGTATGGTATTCTAAAGGAAACATTTATCAAATTTGATTTTTGATCGTGCGTTATTTAATCTAGAATTTTGATTTTCGATTCATTTTTTAAATCTTATAAATGCCATAAATCTTTCTTTTAGGGCATAAAAATGTGTGTCAAAGATCGATTTGATTCTTTCATTTTTTCTAGAGTTGTCATATTGGCGGACAGATGGCTGGATGGACGGGCGGACAGACAGATGCCGTTGTCAAAACTTTATTTTCGGATGCAGGGGGTCTCAAAATGTGGATAGCCGTTGAAAAACATTGGTGTCAATTTTCGGATAATTCACATTCATTTCCCAATCATAAAGGATGAGAATGTAAAAAATAGAGAAGGAAGAGGAGTTGATTGGTTGACATCTCATTTTCTTTCCTCATTCTTATTTTCTTTATAATTTTTTTCTTTCTCAGGAAAAAAGGATCTTTCTTGCAAATTAAAGTGGGAAAATTTTATGATGGTTGTTCAAATTTAACCGTCGGATTCTTGGTTTTATTTACAGTAATTCTATACAATAACTTGATTATTCGAAATTAAACAGGACTTTAAATTTAATTTTTTTTCTGAGTTAAACTTATTATATTTCACTTTTTTCACATTCTCATCCTAATTAGAAGGTATTCGTTATATGTAAAATTTCCCTTTGTTGGTTTTCATTAAATCTCCACGCTTGAGACGCCCTGAGTAAAAAAAAATTTCACGAAGGTGTTTGTAGTCTGTATTCTGTATTCAGATTAATTCTACTTTGGAACACTTTTTTAATGCATTAAAAGAAAGAACAAGTTCGTAAACCATCTATTTTGGATTAAAATTCAAAAAGTGAGCGCATTTAAACAATTATTGATACCATATTTTTTTTAAGATTTAAAGTTTATATGTAAGATTCGTCAAAGTATTCAAAAACTCAAACAATTTATCCTAATGACCTTTTTCTATAAAAAGAAAATTCTCAGAATTAGAGCATTTTCCAAATTTAAAAAAACTAAAATGAATATTGAAGCCAAACAACGCATGATATGAAAAAAGTCAAGAGAAGAAAATCATTGATTTTTGAAAGCCCTACAAGATTACCATAACAACTTTCCAAAGTTCGTCGAAAAGTTAAAATTTAAAACTTCGATCGTACAAAAAATAATGAAAAATCCAAAATTTTCTTTTCTTGGTCAAACTATGGAAAATACAATAAAATGGATGAACTAAAATTTCGTGCCCTGAAAAGACTTACAAGTTTGTTATGAATCACTTTACGATAGAACGGGTAGTTTTTCTTTTTTACAGTAAAACAAAACATGAAAAATTTAAGAAAAATTAGTTTATAGACTGAAGACACATGCAACGAAAAAAAATAAACAGACAAAACTTGGTTATCTAAAAAAGAGCTAAGAATTTTTTATAATTATTTTTATAGGAATGTCAGTTTTTGATTTATTTGTAAAAAACAATGAAGATAAAAAAATTAATTTTTTGACAAATGACTCAAGATATGAAAAAAACAAAGATAAAAGTTTCATTTCTACAAAATACTGAAAACTCATTAAAATTTTGTATGGATAAATTTTAATAGGACACGCAGTTTTTGCTCTAATCATAAAAATTAAAATTCAAAGTAAAAAAATTAAATTTTTTTGAAAAAAGACACAAGGTACGAACAAAAATTAACAGACAAAAGTTGTTCGGCCAAAAAGATCTGTAAATTTGTTTTTATTCATTTTAAGATCGAACGTGTCGATTTTATTATAATCGTAAATAATAAGATTTAACATAAAACAATTACTATTTTGGAAAAAAGAGAAAACAGACGAAAAGAAATCTGCAGACCCTATCCAGATGCGCACTAGTTTCTCTTGATTCGTAAAAAACAAGATTAAAAATAAAAATATTATAAAACTAATGCAATGAGAACGAGTGTTCGTACAAGCCGAAAGAGCTTTAACAAAAGAGAGTTCACAATCATAAAAAAGCATCATTCGCGGGCAGCAAGCAGATTTTTTATGAATTTTATTTTCTCTGACAAAGCTGAATTATCTTCCAGGAAAAATTGAATATTAATAAACTTTTAATTACTGAAATAATATTTGGATGCTGTTGGTGAACAGGGCCAAGATTTTTTTGAATAAAAAAACTTTGGAACATATGATAGTTAGTTATACAGAACTTTTTATTAATTCCTGAAATAGTTTTCCTTATCACTCTTTACCAAATTAAAAAAATCATCGAATTTTATTGAATGAATGCTTGTATTTGTTAATTGATTAATTTCTCAAAATGTTGTAATTGGTTAACAAAATGTGTATTTGAGAGTTATATTTTTTTCGAAGTCCTACTAAAAAAAGGACTGATTTTTCCCTAACTAGTCTCAGTTGTGATCACCAAATTTCTTTTATCGGACTAAATTGTGAAATACAAATACGCTTACCTCAGAAGGACAAGTTTGCTGTCTATACTCTATGAGATAACGAATGAGATATCACACGAAAACTCTTATAAGACACCAGAATACTCCTGAGATACACTTTTAATTTTTCACTTTATTAACACATTAATTGAGTCTCCTCCTCATCGCAAAAAATGGGGATATTTTATACTTTGATCTTTGCCTTCGTGGTCATCCTTAATTCTATTGGTGAATATAATACTATAATATATATACATATATAATTTCTCAAATATATTTTAGCCTTATACAAATAACAATTTCTCTGACGTTCTCTGCATTCTATTTCGATTGCTATTTTTTATCACTCTTCAAAATTTCAAAAAAATGCCCCACTAGTGATAAAAAATTTCATTCCATTTTCTTGAAATCTAATAATATTTTTTAGTTAAACCTTTTGAGTGTGGATTCTGCAACTTACTAGCTAGAAAGTTGCTACCTAGTTTTGGTTAAATTAAAGATTGGTAAAGAACAAACGTTCAATTAAGTTTAAATTTAAATATTTGACAAAATGTAATTCTTTGTTATATGTTGCTAAGTTAGGTAGACAATTTAAATTTTTACGTAATAATAATAATAATAATAATAATAATAATAATAATATTGTATTTTCTTCTTCTGCTTATGTCAAGAAACTCTTGCAGATTTAGGGACCATGCAAAAGCTACTTAACTGATATTGAAATATTACCCCCCCCCCCACCCTAACAAGACACCTTGTTGATGACTGTATATCCAGATTCGGAGTATCCCGTCATATGCCTTTAGTTTTTGCGCGCCTTATTTTAAGCGTAATGAGTCACTTGTTTACTTGAAGTGTTTCATCTCATGCGAACGATATATTGACTATGAAACGTCAAAGATATTAAACTCATTTGTACACATGTATGTGTTATTCTCTACGCAGATGGCACTTTTGAAAAAAAGTAATTAAAAATTTTTTGTTCAAAATAATTTTTTCAGGAAACACTAGGTTTATTACCATTGAAACAAAAACTTACAAAAGTATTTAGGTTACAAATTTATTAGAAAAACTTGTGGAGTTTTTTGACGGCACACCTCTTTTCTATCTTCCTTGTAAAACCTTTTAAATCTTTCTTTAAATTTATAAACTAATTTTTTAACGCTTAATGTCCACGCGGGGTGACTAGTTACTCCAGACTCAGAAAAAGTGAAATTAGAGGTCTAAAACTTTCGAAATTGATACAAGTAACGACATCTGCCGGTAGTAGACAAGAATGACATGTGAGTTCATACATAGGAAGCCGAAAAACGCGTTGCGGCGCTCTGAGCGTTTGTTTTCTCGGCGTGAGGAAATTAGTTACCAGTGCTCGTAACGAGTGCCACGAACTCTTCTACGCATGCGTCACGCTCGGTCTCTGATTCGCTGCTGTTCGCGCGCAAATTTAAATGCTAAAAAGAACATTTTTATTGTTTATTATGAATAATGTCATTTTAACTTATATAAATGTTTATTAGACCGATATTAATGAATCTTGGTAAAAAGAAATTATTAAACATATACTGGGTAAATAAAAAATATCCTTTGGTACTCACTTGTATTTTTCTTGCATATTTTTCAATATTCAAAAATTTTTTATTTAAAGTTTATTAAAATAATAAAATGCATTGACAAACTTGTTTTTCAATAGAGTTATATTAATTAATACAAAAATGTATATATTTAGAAAAAACAACCATAACACAGTATGCACTTAATAAATGTTTATTTTTATTAAGATTCATTAATATCGGTCTAATAACATTTATATAAGTAAAAATGACATTATTCATAATAATTAATAAAAATGTTATTTTTTAGAATTTCAAATTGCGCGCGAACAGCAATGAATCACCCTTAAAATACATGCTATGCGAGAAGTGTGAAAATGTTTTTAGTTAATATTATAATGCCAAAAAAGTCATAATCACACGTGAAAATTCTGATAGGCTGAAAAGAATCAGGGAATGGGAGAATTTGGTAATATGAAATTATGTTGATGGCAGTTGTGGAGGAGTTTGAAATTAACAATGAGTTATCCAACGTAAAAATAATTTGTTGGCCCTAAAAAGGGCCGGATGTTATTTTAAAAATAGTAGATTATCGTCATCATTCTCGCCATCAGATTTTGAAGGTCCTTGTGCCTTTATACTATCCAATATCTCACTATCTGTAGGTTTATTAGCAATAATGAAATTAGTGTTTACATCAATGAAATCTTGGAAAGTTACTTCTGTGAAGCGCAACATTCTTTGTAGATCATCCCACTCTTCAGAAGTACCATCTGACAAAGTTTCGTCTTGTGTTTGTGTTGCAAGATTTTCCACGTTAGTTTTCACGAAGCCAGCCCTCCGAAAGCAATTCGCAATTGTATCACTAGTGACATCAGCCCAAGCTTTGTTCAAGTCGAAAATAGCATCCAATAAATTCAAATCAGTCAACCCCATTTTCTGATCCGGAGCCTTAAGCAATCTTTTTATAATTCTCATCCGGGATTCCCTTTAAGGTTCTTAATGATTCCTTGATCCATTGGTTGCAATTTAGCAGTTAAATTTGGTGGTAAGTGAATCACCTTTATGGCTTTTGAAGTTTGAATCAAGATTTTCGGATGAACCGGACAATTATCCACAAGTAGGAGAACTTTCCGATTTTCTTTTTGAAACTTGTGATACCGTGAACTTGAAATACCGTGAATTTTAGATTTGCCTATTACAAGCAATTTTAGTTTTTGCTCACCAGCCTTATTAGCGCAGAACATGACAGTAACACGATCTTGACTTTTTTACCACCATGACAAGTGTCGCACTTTAATGTCAAAGTTTTATCTGGTAAACATTTGAAAAAGACCTGTTTTAGCTGCATTGCGGATATCTTCTATTGCATTAACTTCTAACAAGCTAGGCGAAAAGTCGGTGAAAAACTTTTCGCTTTCTTCTTCCGAAACAGAAGCACTCCCGCCATTTAATGTCCTATAGATTATTCCATTTCTTGTCTTAAAATTTCCTAACCACCCAGAGCTAGCTTTGAATTCTTTGTAACCTGAATGAGCTGCAAAGAATTCAGCTTTTTCTAGCACTATAGGCCCAGATAAGGGAATATTCTGCTTCCGAGCAGATTTCATCCATTGCACCATTGATATTTCCAACAATGGAAAATGAGATGTCTTCATGCGTTTCCGATCCGGTTGGAAACAAGAATTTTCAGCAGCAGCCAAAATCTTCTTGTTCTTGATGATGGAAATCAGAGAGTTGGAGGGAATCTTGAAATCAGCAGCAACCGCATAATTTATAAATATTAGTTCGTCGCAATTGTTACTCAATCATTGCTGTACTTTGAATTATAGAGGTTATCATCACGGCGGGGCATACAATTTTCTTCGAATTATCGAGAAATTCGAATTGTCGAACTTCGAATCATCGAGAACTATTAACATGCGAAACACGAGGTTTCAGCCGGGGCCAAAAAAAAGTTCGAATTATCGAAAATTCGAATTATAGAGGTTTGACTTATCGAGGTTTCACTGTAATTAAAAAAAGTCCTAGAATTTTTTTTAAATTTCAATAAATATTTCAAATCCTTTGATATCTTTTAAAATTCCTTAAAACTGGTTAAAGCGTTGAAAGTGTCTATGAATCTTTTACAATACCCTTAAATATTTTAAGTCTTTCGAAATCCCATTAAATTACTGTCAGTCATTAAAAATTTATCTGTAATCTTTTAAAATAGCATGAAATAGGAAAGATCCTTTCAAATCTTTTCACATGTTTAAAGATCTTAAAAATGCCAAGGAATTTGAAAAAATTTTATATATTTCAAATCCTGCCATCATTTTGTCAATTGATCCTCTCAGGATCAATTGAATAAAAATGTTAAAAAATCCACTCTGGAATAAATTCTTTAAATTCCAATAGATTTACAGATTTGCATAACCTTCATAGGTGAAATAAATCGAAAAATATTTTCTAATTTTCCACTAATCTAATAAATTATGTATGCTTTTTAGAGGTTACACTTGTCGCATTAGCTCTTGTTTTCTTTTTTGACCTTTCCTATGATTTAAAAAATTTTGAGGGTGGATTCAATTCTTGACTTTTACTTTTGGCCATTTCGCTATTTATTTTTCGATTGAGAACAAAAATCCAGCAAAAAATATTAAAGTGGGCAAATAAACACCATTTAGAAGGAAAATTTAATAAGTTTCCATTTTTAATTCAATTATCAAAATAAGTATTTTGAGCCGAGGGCCTAACAAGGATACCAATTGCATAGGAAAAAACCTATAATAAAAAATAAAATTTGCGAACGTTATAAAAAAAACATTATTTTTGTTCAAATAAAATTAGTTATATTGTTTGGCCCTCAGCGTGCAGACATCTTGTCACCTGCTGTGACAACATGAAATGATGTGCAAGCAGAAGCAAAAATGTTATTCCTAATTGTCAAACGATCACTGTTTATGCATCGACGTGAAATAAAAAATATTGTCAAAAACACTTATATTTGCATGCCTATGTAGCGTATCTCGCATAAAAATTAAAATAATCATCATAAAGGTTGCACTTCCTTAGTCTAAATTTAGGATTCTCAAACATAAATTTTAAAGTATTTTACTATTTACCAGTTTACGATTAATTCCAAATCTTATCGTATGAATTAAAACGTGCACAGCTGTGAGAATTCCATCTGTACAAACTTTTATTTCAACTTACGCAGTTGGGACACTCCCATCACTTAGGTGAATGTGGTAGATTTCGGCTAAAGAGGCGCACAGTGAGGGGGAAATTAGACGAATTTCTATAGTCCAAAAAAAACTAACCCCAAATATCCCATACCTAAATATGCCAAGCCCACAAAACTAAATTCCACAAAATGTAATTTTACTAAATCAAAAGTCTACAAAAACCTTATCATACAAAACCTAACAGCACAATTCCCAATCTCATATACCCAAGCCAACAAAACCCAACCCCACATATCCCAAGCTTACATATCCCAAGCTCACGAATACGAAGCACACAAAATCCAAGCCCACAGAACTCAGCCCTACCCATCACAAACTCACAAACCTTAAGTCTACCAAACCCAAACCCACAAACCCCAAGCTCACTTATTCTAATCCCACAAAATTAAAAATCATGAAACCCCAAGCTTCAAACTCCAGGGCCTACATATTCGAAGCCCAATCCCAAAGGGAGAAGAAACTTAAAGTGGGCTTGAGATATGTAAGCTTAGGAATTGTGTAATTAGGTTTTGTGACATAGGGTTTTGTAGACTTAGGATTTTGTGGAATAACGTTGTCTGGAATTGGGTTTTGCGGGCTTGGGATTTGTGAGTTTGGGATGTTTAGGTTTAGGATATCTGGGGATAAATTGTGTAGGCTTGGAGTTTGTGGGCTTGCTGTTTGTGTTATGATGTTTACATTCATGTTGTTTAGTGTAAGCTTAGTATCGTTTTTTCACACATTTTTTTTAGATTTTCAATGCTATTTTTTTGCCAATAAAACAAAAAGTATGCGTCCTATAAAGAAGTGATTATTAACGAATTTGTAGATATTTTTTAAGATCACTATTTTTGTTGATTCATCTTCTTTGATGCCCTGCATAGTTTGACCACAAAATGGGATTTGTCATTATTTTTTGTGCAATGAAAATTAGAATTTTCAATTTTAAAAGAAAAATCCAAAAAGTTTTTTATAATAATCTAGTAGGGCTTTTTAAGATTAATGTGTTTTTTTACTTCACTTTTTCCATATCGTACGTTGTTTGGCTTAAAATGTTGATTTTTGATTAATTAAAAAAATTTTGAAAATATTATAACTCTTATCTGGAAAAGATGGAGACAGAATAATTTGTCGTGGTTCTTTCCTCTTTTTTCCGATTTTTTTTTGGTTTTTTTTGGTTTTTTTTCGTCGTTGGATTCTTGTTTTGTTTAACAGGATTTTGTTACAATTTGTAATTCTAAAATCTTTTACCACCAACATTTTTCATTTTTCAGGATAAACTTTGAATTAAAAGTATTTTAAAGTGGAGTGCATGACCGCTTATTTAAAATTAATAATTAAAAATAAAATATTGAAAACTAAGCGATTTGAAATTAAATTGTTTATAGCAGAAAGCCTTGAATCGTAAAAATTTCAGAAAAGTCAACTTAAACTTAGAAAGTCATAGTGTTCATTTTAATTGTTCTGTTCAACAAAGATTTGCCTTTTGAATGGAAATTTCGAATCTTGATGTATCAGTAACAGATAAAAATTTATTAATTAAAAAAACAAAAGCTAATTTTGATGAATAAATGACAATTGAACAGTTAGAACTTAAAGAAATTGGAATAAGATTAAGAGTAACTTTGAACAAGTTTAAATATAATTTAAAACTTAAAAAGATTTCTAAAAATTTTAAACAAAGTGTACCTTTTTCAAGATTTCCTTAAAAAATTGAAAATAATTTTTTATTTTAATAAATTAATTTCAAGAGATTATTTAAAAAGATTTTAAAAGGTGTCCAAAACTATAAGAATAATAATCTCGAAGATTTTGTGGCAATTTCTTTTAATTACGCAGGATTTATTAAAAGTTCTAGGAAAATTCAAATCATTGCAAAAGATCCTTGGAAGTCATGAAAAAATTTTAAGAATTATTTAAAATTTTCTAAAATTCTACAAAATATCAAATAAAAATGTAGATCTTTAAAGACTTCGAAATAAAAATTAGTAGATTTGTAGGTATTTTAAAAGGTCTCCAGATGATAAAAATTGTTTAAGGTACCTGGGAAAATTTAAAGTGATTTTTTAGTGAAAAAGTTTATTAATTATGTTTATAACATTCATGATTAATATATTTATATAATTTATAATAAAAATTCAAAGCGAAGAAATAACTTTAAAATTGTTATTAATCTCCCGCTCAAAAGTAGAAAGAAAGGTTAATAAATGGGGTGCCCCACCCCCACGTCCGAAGCCCATCTTTGGATCCACGCCTGATTTCCCAAGCTCTACTTTGAAAAGCTCAGACGAAGATAAGAAAACGATATTAAGACGGGTCGCAGAAGGTAGGCTGCTGACAATTAAGTATCACATTGCTAACATAATACGTATATTATCTGATGCAAGGATGAGAATAGAAAAAAGGTGTCAGTCAGAAAAGCTCGCCGCACATGATTCTTTTTTTCATGCTGGATTGTTTGAAGGTGTGATGGCTACTGCGCCGGCTGCCTTGCAGTATAATAACGTCGCTACTGGCTCTTAGAAGTGGAGAAAAGATCATGTGATTCTGTGGGCTGCTATAGTTCCTCGTGGCAGATCCAGCGTCTTGGGCTTGGTGTGTATAGTATTTGGAGAACTGCAGTTTCAAATTTTAATAGGATAATCCGAGCTGCATGGAAAGCAATTCATAATTAGGACACATTTTAAATAGCTAGTGGAATCACATGATTGTAGGTTTTGTTTAGCTTGATTCTTCGAACAACATGGTCAGAATACCTTTTCCCATTTTGTCCGTTGCAGCCAAGACTGACAATAAATAATAGAAAAGCAGCAATAACTACCTGTCTTCGGCAAGTAGTGTTCCTGTATATGTACAAAATTCAATTAAACCCAACGAGGTAGAGACATTTTGGGGAGAGGTTCCTTAAAAAATTCTCTGCTGCGGGACCAGATGGTATCAAGATCTTCTGTAAAATGTCCATTTTACAGTGACTGGTGGTGGTACGTACAGCACTTTTACAGAAGAAAGGCGATTTGTCCCATCCAGGGAACTGCTGGCTGATACATTTTCTGAACCCTCTGTATGAGACAAAGCTTTCCTCAATGACAGCATCGTTCAAAGAATTGAAACTATTTGGAAAAAGATGCGTGAAAAACGTGACTCAAAAGAAGGTTTATCGGGTTAGAAAGAGAATCTGTTAATTGACAGGTTTATCTGCGAAGTGGCAGCAGCCCTTTAGCGTGCTTTGTCAATGACCTTGCATTGACTGCTGTGACACTTTCGATTCAACCACCCATACACTTATCATATGGAGACGAAAAAACCGATTCATAGTACTTTAAATACCTTTCTATAATTGCGTAAATGAAGTTGAAAATGTTTAAAAGATTGACTTCTTTCACTAAACTGTCCACAATTATAGGTTTCTAATTAATTCGGCTGAAAAAATTTAGATGTGTTTTGAATTACTTGAGAAACTTTGATTTCACTATTTATGTTCATATTTAAGTACAACTTACATTCAAAAAAGATATTTGCGTATTTTTTACTTGACGTTCATTCATTTCCGCGAATCATTGATAGGCTGAAACTTACTTGTGCGCAATAAAAAAGAATAATTGAATAACGTTCTTACTATATTAAATAAATTTACCGCGTTAACATTTCATAAATCTTTCTGTTTTCCACAGGAATATCATCAGGTATGCCACCCAAAACAAGGGATTTCCTGGCGAATTTCGGGCTGAGTAGTGAAGATAATATAAAAAACTTTCTAGACAATTTTGGGACGAACAGTGAACATGAGAATCACCAAGGTAATTTTCGTAGTACTTTAATAAGCGCCTCCAAATAATTGCTGTCCTGCAGGCTGGATCCCTATGAAAAAATAGTACGAGAAAATCAGCATAAGCTTATAGTGGTTTCATCATAATGAATTTGCTATATTTTTTCATTATTACACTCATCCCATGCAATAATGCTGGTCTTTTCCAAAATCGTTTATTATATTTTCCTATACTTTATTTCTTGTTTATGACGACATTTTTTGATACCTCGGCGTTTTGCAATGAAAAGAGCATCATTTTTGAAAACAATGAAGTGAAGATACAATTCTTGATGGATTATCATGTTTTTTTTTATAAATGACCGTGCGTTTTCCAGGTATAAAGAGTGACTCTAAATTTGTCACACTGAATAAACAAAAGTTTGTTATTAAATTTGTTATTTGTTATATAATATTCAGTAGTTTAGAGTGCGAACAGAAATTAGACATAATAATGTAAGCAAACTATTTAGCAAAAGCAATTTTTTCGTAACTCGCATTGATAAGCTATCTTGAATTCATAATGTAATTAAACAATAAATAAATTAATAAATTTATTTTCGCGAAAAAATGGTTAAACTTTGCAAAGTAAAATAAAATCGTCAGTAAAAAGCTTAAAATTTAAGCAAAAAAATTGTTAATTGAAAAGAGCAAATTCTCTAAAACGAGAAGTCCCAAATTTTCTGAAACTACAATTTACGGGCAGCATTTTCCATTGCACACTCGACGCCTGATATTGTTTTTTAAGACTTCGAGAAATGATCTATATTCCTTACCTAGTTCTCGGCTTAGGCCAACTACAACATCACATTCAAGGAGAAGGAAAAAGCCAAAAATATCAAGACCTTAAAAGAGAGCTAAAGAATTATATCCGAAATATGCAGTTGAAATAATTGTACTTGTGAACAGAGCTATAGAAAGTGCATAACTATCATTGGTTCGTAAACTCCAAACCATAACTGCGCGCCAAAAATATGTCAAGCCACTTGCGAGACTTGCCCATTTCACGGCCGTGATAAGTGGCCGTAGGTCTGATATACCACGTTTCTACTCGGAGGCGATGTCATTTGTAGATAAAAGGTGCTCCCAGTGGAAGCGTCCATGTGCCAAACCGCTAAATTAAAATTAGCGAGTCTTAAAAGTGGCCGACTCCTGTAATAATTTTTCCTAATTTAAAAATAAATGTGCTCCTCTGTTTCTTCTTGCAGAGTCCAGTTTACAGTTGAACCGCTTACCTACTAGTGACCCAATTCATGGCGTTCCTCGTGGAGGACAATATTCTTTTTCTTCTGATAGACAACATTCTCCTGCCAGGTCTCTTTCTCCTGTCGAGCCTATTATTTTTGACAGTTCCAGGTCTTATCCTGCCAATGGTAGGTACATGACTCCGCCCACCGAGCTCAATCCTACTTTCGGACAAAATACTTCTGCTACTCATAGAAAATGTTCTCTTGCCAAATCCCGCTCTCTGGTAGATCCGACTATTCGTGACAGGTCCAGGTCTCCTTCTATCAATGCCAGGCCTCCATCTACCGATCTCATTGCTACTACTGGCGGACGGGTGTATGGATATGATCAACTTGAATTTATTCGGCTCACCCACCTTAAGAATCCACACCTGCAATTTGAACTTCGAAGATACACTTTTCCTGCGAATAAAAAAATTCGAATAATCGTATCACACGGTATTTATACGCAAATACCGACCGACGAACGAATTGTATTATCAACCTTCAATGGTGATGTCTTAGCAATATTGGAAGATATTAAAAGACTTTCTGGAATATATACATACAGTCGTCGCACCGGACAACAAGCACGGGCAAAAGTAAACATGGAAAGCGGCATGATTTCCCTAATGACTTCAGAAGAAATCGCAGAAGTTCCAGTAGGCGCTAGACGCTCAATCTTATGGTCTTTTAGAGTAGAGCGTCGGAGAAACAATTTTCACACTGATTATTCACTTAAAAAATAATTTTCAACTAAAATATCAAATTGTTTTCAGTCCGAAGTCATCTTAAAATGTTGAAAAGTAACTTAGGATTAAAAATCTGGATATAAATTCATTGCATTATGCTTTCTAAGGGTTTAATATTTTGTCCGTGCCTCAGGATAGTCTTTTCCGAAAAAAATACAAAAAGTTCCGTTCCTTTCTCACGTGAATATATTTTTGGAGGGTAACTCGTACATGTTTTTCATGGTAAAAAATAACTTTTTTTCATGAAGACTGTCGTAAGAAAGTTACTTTTGTAAATAAGAAATGAATTATTAATTAGTTCAATTTTTTAAGTAAAAGTAACTATACAAATTTTTAAGGTCTGTTTGAATGTCGATTCGATTCCTTAAATTCAATCAACTCATTCAATTGTTTTTGCGATTATTTCTCCACTTTTATCTTACAAATGGAAGAAAGACCCTTAATGCTTATTTTATTTTATAAAACCAAGAAAATTTTTAAAATTAATACTTTTTGGCGCACCGAAGAGTGGTTGCAAATACATCTATGCATTCAAAAAATTTTAATCTTTTAATTTTTGTCCTGTAAAAAGTTAGTTTCAAAAAAGTAAAGAGCACTGAATTTTGAAAAGCGTTTTTGCGCTTCAATAACTGCATACCTCAACTTCATGTGACGCTAATTGAGCGCATAGGGACTCAGAGAATAAGAATTCTTTCAGATTTGTTCACTCAATTGTTATAGATCATTCTGGTGAAAAAATGGGCAAATAATATTATTGAAAATACGAATAATTTCAATTTTTCTAAAATTGCGAATATAATTATAAAAAATTGCATTTTAGTAAATAAATCAATTGAAACAGAACATTTGCCCAAATTTATGCAAATATTCCAATAAATAATATAGCTTTAATAATATTTAGTAAAATATAATAATTTATATTTTCGTAAACAAAAAGGATAGAAAATTCAAACTTAAAATTCTGAGAAAAAATTACTTTAATTGATTGTTTGGCGCCACGTGAACATGTCCTAACCGGAGACTCAACAATTAATAGCCAAGGCGTGGTTCAGGTTTGTGCCTAAGCTGACTTCCGCATTTTTGTTAAAGTTGTTGGTAGAGAGGATGAAGCATCTATGTGAGAAAAATTCAACCGGGAAAGCAGCGCCACGCGGGGATAAATGTAAATGTCCAAAAAGGGTGAAAGGGATTCTGCAGAATTTTAAAATTCTCGGTAGCTCATGGTCACACTTGACCTGCCGCTACTCCAGGGATTCACAATGTAACAACAAAATGACGCCAACGACAATTCAGTGGCTCTAACGACAATCACTAGGCGTTGTCCAAAATTGTTGGCGAGGCAAAAATTAAATTAAAATGGATCACTCATTCTTTCAATATCGTTAAAGGGTAACACTAGGCATGCCACAGGCCTTGAACTCTCGAGGAGTCCTCGTGTGCTTACTAAAAAATCAAAAGCACAATAATCCCAATGATCTAAACCAACGTCTGAGTGCCATTAAAAGGAGACGAGGATCCCAGACCTGCTGTCTAAAAGAAGCTAACCTTAACTCATACAAAGAAAATGTCACATATTCTACGTTAATATTACGGATATGGAATACGAAAAACGTTCAGTTTTGTGTGCGTGGAATCTCGCTTCATGGCTGATGAACAACTGAGAACGCGGCTTGTAGGTAGCCCAGTGCAAAGTCTCGCTCGCCTTTGTGTTGAGTCCCCACTGGTCGGCGCTGATTGGCTGCTTCCTCGGCGCAACTGTGTGGTTTGTGCCGTGCAGCGCGACTCCTTTTTTGCCGCGCCGCCGAATCGATAGGAAGTTCAAGGCGGCTAGGCTAGTGTGTGAAATATGATTTCCCTCATGCATGATTCTAGATGCGGTGCACCATTTCGTTGTAACTCCATCGCAAGTGTTCAGTACGAACAATATCTTTTATTTCGAGATACACAAGAATTGTGCTTTCTTAAAACCATACTGAAATCCGCTCCGCACTAAGCAGAAGTTTCTAAGAGACTGTGAAAACAATTGCGATAGTTTTATATAGATGAGATTAGAATGAGATTAGAAAAGTTTAACAAAGCGTGGAGGAGTTTTAGACCATTCAATCTGAAATAGAAGTATTAAGCTATATTGAATAGGCCAAAGAGCATTGTGACTTTCGTGCTCAATTCAAGGATAAGTATTATAATCTAATGTCAATAGCTCTTGGTTCCTTGCGTACTCCTGAGCTAAATCAAATTGTACATGCTGTGATCAATTTAAATCCAATTCTTGCACCGAATGCGGGACTAAACTTACCTAATCTGAATATCCCTAAGTTTGATGCGATTTTTGTAAGTGGAGAACTTTCTATGATGCATTTTACGCAATAGTAGATGGCCATCAATCTCTGTGTAACATCCAAAAATTGTGTTATTTAAAACCAGCCCTAAATTATTCGGCATCCGACGTTGTTGACAGCCTAAAAAGAACGAATCACAATGACTAGATTCGACGGGATTGGTCAAAAAGTTATTTCAAGATGAGCAACGGATGTAGAATTCTATATTCTCTCAATTTTAATATGAATAAATCACTTTCAGAATAGGCTAATTTTATAACTCAAGCGAAATAATAGGTTTCTTGTGCATCTGTCAGCAATATGTTAAGCTCGCTCTGAAAAATTTCAATTTATGTTGAACATCCAATAATACTCTCCAGAATTGTTTCGTCTTAATCTAATTAGATTAGTTGGATCTTGGAACAGCTGGATCTTTAAAAATGGAAAATCAACATGCCGGTATCAGGTATCGCACACGCTCTCTCATCATCATTTTTTCTACAAAATCTTTGAATTTGGCTCATCCCAGATTTGACGTTCTAGACAAGGTTATCATTATGTTAGGGACAAGTTTGTTTTAGGGCTTACTTATCGCTGGAAACTTAAAAGTTTCCACGATCTAAATATTCTGAAAAAGACAAAATTGAGGTTAATTGCAGCTGGCCTTCTCACAGTCAAACCATCAACTTCCAAGAATTATTCGGCCTTTTACTGCTTTTCCATGAAAAACATTTCGGAGAATCAAATGGAACGGTCCTCATTCATAGAGCTGTCTAATCAGCAACATCCTTACTTATAAGAAAAACTATCTTGTGAAGACCATTTCTTAGCCTCGCATGGACCAGCTGAACAATTTTGGTCGGGAAAAAGAAAACGTTTAGGAAACGCGGGGATGTAAGTTATTTATAAAAACGTCACAAATGATCATATGAAGCGACCCAAGGACAAGCGCCTCTTTTATTTCCTCCGCAAGTGTCTTAGCATTTTGTTGATACTCAGCGATGGTTTCTAGGCTGTTTATCATTAAGCACTAAAAATATCTTTACACCTCTCTTTCTTTCTATTCTTCTAAACTGTCATGTTTTTTGCAGCTGGTTTTCAAAAATTTAATAACGAATGCGGTTTGTTCCTTAAAGCTAGGAAGAACTATATCAGGTCTCGAGTGAGAAGGTCAGAGATGGTTATAAAGCTCTGTTTCAAGTAACCTAGGTGTACATCACAGATTTTCTTAATTCTGTAATATGTTTTAGTACATCAAAAACAAGTAGACATGTATTTTTTGTTACGCTTACGCCGAGAAACATTTTTCATTGAAAACGAAACAACATGAGCACCCTTGTTTTGAGGAGTGATGACTATCCAAATGAAATTCATAATTATGAGATTGTCAATAAAATCAGTTGTTGACGTATATTTGCGGAATGTGTTTTTTTATGATAAATAATCTAAAGTTAGCTTGGTAACGAAATTCTGATTCTTTTTTTACATATCAAAGAAAAATCTTTTGGGGTTAAACTTTATGCGTGCTTTACACTCCTTAAATTAGAAAATTAGCACGTAAAAAATACATGACTGCTATTTTTATAATGTACTACAAAATATTATTACATAATGAAAATTGGTGAAGTTTACCCCGGGAAGCAACCAATTAACAGCAGGTATAACTTACCCGTCTCAATAAATTTATATAAAAACGCCTAAACGAGTCAACTTCAATTTACAATTTTTTTAATAACAGTAGAATGTGAAGTAAAATTCAGCCGATTTGAAAATCTCTGTAAAAAAATTAGGGACGCCATAAACTAGCATGCATAATACATCCCAATGAGCGTCTTATGTTAAGGACTAATCTGGTGTTTGTTTGGTTCCAAAATTCCGATTCATTAAAAAATATGAAAGAAAAACTTTTTAGCAGGTAAAAAAATCTTTAGCAGGTAAAGATGTTCCTTCAATCGAAAAATGAGCATGTCAAAAAATACGTGTCTAGGATTTTTTCACGTAATAAGATATTACAGAATTAAGAAAATCTGGTAATTTCCTCGTCAGTACCGCATTCTATGCGGTATTAAAATTTCAAAATCTAGACGTCTCTTTGAATTAGTTGGCAAACTTTGATTTTACAATTTATGTTGCTATTTAAGTAAAATTTACATTAAAAAGATTCATTCCCGTCTTTTTAGCTGGCGGCCATACACTTCTGCGAATCTTGAAGAATCAGCAACCGACTTTCTTAACGCTTTTACTATTTTTCAATACATTTATAACATTAAAAATACTTCAATCTTTCTGTTTTTTCACAGAAGTATCATCAGGTACGTCGCCGAAAACAAGGAACTTTCTCTCGAATTTGGGGATGTATAGTGAACATAAAACAAGGGACTTTCTGGAAAATTTTGGGATGAGTAGTGAACATAAGAATCATCAAGGTAACATTAGCATTAATTTAGAAAGTCCCTCGAAATACTTGTTTACCTGCATATTGGACACATAAGGAAAAATGTTATGGGAAAATCAGCATAACCCGATAGTGATTTTCTCATAATGAATTTCCAACAATTTTTCATTCTTGCACACATTCCTTGCTATAATGTCGGCCTCGAGTTTGGCTGGCACAGTAATGAGAGGAGTTTCTCATGTCCAAGCGTATGAAGGCGGCGTGGTAATAGGTGGCATTATAGCGAGAAGATGTTTTTTTGCATTTATTTTGAAGTGATTTTTTATAAATAGTATAATTTAAAATCTGCCTTTTTTAACGTCGATTTACTCGAAATAATGTTCGAAGGATATTTAAACAACACTTGAAACAATTCCAACACATTTCTTTACTAATATACGTTTCCTAGATTTATTTCAAAGTACTCGTAACTTCCAAACCTGATATATTATTCAGAATATTTGCGGAGGTTGCAGTGATCAAAATATTAAATACTCCTCAGCAGATTTTAATTATAAACCAAAAACTGATTAATATAATTGAGAAAGAGAAGTACCGTGGGAGAGCATCAAGTAGAATACCACAATGAAAGAGGATTTTGTGCATCCCTACCATGAAATTAGGAAGTTTGAAACCAAAATAAATAAAGACTATAATTTTAGGATAAAATTTAATGCAAATTGTCTTCATATGAAGAAAGTCTTACTGAGAGATCTTATCGCTAAGGTGTAGTATATCAGGACTAAGCTACAATTGAGATTAAATAACAGGTTGATTTAGCGTTAAAAATCGACGTCAATGAACATTAGTTAAAAAAATTTGCGTCAAACCATTAAGCAGTGACAATTTATGTGCTGTCTGAACCTGTTGATGATCCAGCACCACCACATCATCCGGATGTAGATGGCATTATACAACCAGAGGCAGCAGCAGAGGTTCAGCAAACAAGCAGGCGAATAGAATGAACATACCATATGAACAGAGATGTTATGATTCTTCTTACTTAGTTACCCTGAACTAGGTACAGGAATAAATAAACAGCATCTAGCAGATATAGCTGCCATCAAAATCCAAGTGGAAGGGCAGCTTCCTATTGAAGAACTCTCTTTAAAAGATGTGGGTAATGAAGTACTGACTAAAGGTGAAGGCATAGGTCCAAGGAATGGCGACATCAAATGCCGCACCCACTATAACCACATCCAGATATTACTAACAATGACATGAACAGCGAGATGCCACAAAAACTACAGCATCTTGAAAGGAATTTAGGTCATGCTTTACTAGAGTACACAGATGCATTCTCTGCCGAAGATGATGCAATATCGAATAAAATTATAGTCTACCAACGGCAGAGGCTTGATGTTCTTAATAAACATATTGTAAAAACTTGCAAGGCAGTAAAGATCTAGTCACTATAGGCGCTGTTCCCATGACTCAAACTCGTAAACATCAAAGGAACTTGCACATACAATACATTGAATATGAATTCATATGGATTCTGAAGAGTTCACTCAACTAAGCAAACAAAATCAGAGCAATACATATCTATGCTATCTCTCTTCTGCGGTACTTCTTCGGGCTCATCCAATTGTGTGACACTGACCTTGAAAGATTAAACAGGGCCATCTGTGTACAAGTGACACTTCATTCAATGAATCCCTGGGCAGATTAAATTTTCATGAAAAATTCTTTCTAGAAAAGTTCTACATGGCATAGCTGACTCGATCAATCGCTTCTTGCACTTAACCATTAATTCAAATAATCTAGTCTAAAATATAGCACACTCGTGTAATAATTTTTCCAAAATTTAAAATAGGTCTAATCATGTGTTTCTTATTGCAGAGTTAAGTTCACAGTTTGACCGCTTACCTAATGGTGACCCTATCGGCGGTGTTCCTCATGGCAGACGAAATTCCCCTTCTTCCGATAGACAACATTTACCTGCTAGGTCTCTTTCTCCTGTTCAGCTTTCTTTCTGTGCTGGCTCAAGGCTTTCTCCTGTCAATACTAGGGGCGTGACTCTACCTACTCAGCTCATTGCTGCTTCTGGACAAAATTCTGCTTCTTCCAGCAAACAGCATTCTCCTGCCAGGTCTCTCCCACCTGTTGATCCTCCTCTTCGTGTTAGGTCCAGGTCTCCTCCTGCCAATGCCAGGGGAATGGTTCGATCTACTGAGCTCATTGTTGCTTCTGACGGACGAATATATGGATATGACCAACTTAGATTTATTCGCATTACTTCCAAGAATAATCCGCACTCGCAATTTGAACTTCGCAGATACACGTTTCCTGTGGATAAACCAATTCAAGTATGCGCAGGGTATAGTAATTATAAGCCCATGCCAACTCAAGAAAAAGTTGTATTATCAAAATCTAATGGTGACGTCTTTGCAATACTAGAGAGTATTAATAGGCTTGGTGGAATATATGCACATAGTACTCGTACCCAACAACTAGGACGGGCAAAAATAAATATGAAAAACGCTAATATTACTTTATTGACTCCAAATGAAATATGGGAAATTCCAGTTGGCCCCAGACGTGCAATCTCATGGTATTTTAGAGTAGAGCGTGTGGAAAACAACATTCCACTTTACTAATTCAATTAAAAAGTAATTATAAACTATAATATAAAATTGTTTGCAATCTGAAGTCGTCTTAAAAAGTTTAAAGAAACTTTTTATCACAAACATTAATAAAAATTCAATGAAATATTCTTGCTGATGCTTTAATCTTTTAATAGATCCACAGCCAAGTCTTTGTCGGTAACAATACAAAAGTCCCGTTTTTTCCCTCACGAATATAGTTTCGTAGGAAAATTCTTATATGCTTATCAGTAATTAGAAATTAACGAATTTGTAACTAGTCATATTTTCGTAGTGGCAGTGACAATAAAAACGTTCATTGTTTAGTTACTTTTAAATGCAGATTTAAGTCTTCAATTAATACATTTTTTGCTCAAAATTATTGGATTTAATTGAATGAATGCTTGATTTTTGACAAGCATCGAAATTTATTTTCCTAAGGATATAATATCTGTTACATCTTTTAGTATTAACTCAGTAGCGAGATTTCTTATATATTCGAGTTTGTGACGATCTGGTATAAAAAATTGGTTTCTTTTGTAAATTTTTCACTTTTTAGATAATTGAAACATTAGGTTAGCGACTTTTCACCGCAGAGTGATTGGTTATAGGTTAAATCTCTTTTTCTGCTCACCCCTTTAAAAATCGGTCACATCTCGAATTGATGCCGAAAAAAATGGAGTCGTAATACACGGTGATCTGGAAGAACCATATTTACGACCTAAATTGATGACAAAAGCGGATGACGGAATCGTGTTCTAGAACATTTACAGGTTCAAAATCCATTTGAACCAAAATCGAAGCTGCTTTCGTTCGTGGAATACCGTAGATCGAAGTTTTTGTTTGATTTTCTCTCCTAGTCGGAATTTACCTGTCTATCACATTGCATGCAGTTTATTCATATAATAATTGTATTGCAATAATTATAAAAATAACATTAATTTTTATTGTTATTACTATTATTACTATTATTTCGAATTAAAATGTAGACATGAAATGTTAACTCTGCATGTATATTTTTTATTTATTTAGGTTAGGTTTAAAATATATTCAGACTGAGTTTTCAAAACAATTCCATGTATCTTTTTCAATTTGATAATTTCATAGAGACAGGTATATTTATTATTAAGATTAACTTTATTTTAAAAAATAACTAAATTTCGGTACTATGTTACAGAATTTCGATTTCGCGCGTTCCCTCTCCGAGGTCCGCGCCTACTTACCAAAACTCTTTCGCCGACGTCTACGTTCATTGGTCGACCGTTCCAATTCGTTTTAAACCGCAACTTTTCCATTAGCAGAAAAGAAAATACACCATACAGCATTAAATAAACCTCACCGTTGTCAACTTATATGCTTCATTATCGATTCCTCCAAGCTTATTCTATTCTACAAATAATTTTCGAAAAATGATTCCATAGCCATACTTATCTCAAGGCAGTCGAGACTTAATCTGTTTCGATAAATGTTAGTAAATATTAGTAATTATGAATTCTGTTTTAATTACTTAATATTCAGTAGTTTTTTATTTCTTATTAGGTAGAAAGAAAAAAATACATTGTGTCACAGAAAACACGTCTTGCATATTCTGAAATTCACAAAACTTTTGTTGTTCATCAATTCTACTTTTTGAAGATCTGATTGAAAAGCATTTCACTATTATATAAGTACATTCTAAATTTATGACTGTAATCTAAATCAGTGAAAATGAGCTCTACGTGTTATCATGAACAAAACGGAATGAAAGTTTGTTCGCCATGTGGAAAAAAATTGTTTTCAATGGTAAAAAATTGTGTTTATTCAAAGTGACTAGTACACGCGAAAACGATTACAAAATTATGTTAATTCTATGATAAGTCAAATTCAAAGTTCCCAACAAGCATCTGCAACTCGTGCCGCATAACACTCTCAGATCGTAACAATGGTAATTGTCAGCGACCTTTACCAAAAATGCCAAACTATTACATGATACAACTGTCGAAAAGTACAAGATCTAAAGGTAATATATGCTATTGTTATATTTCTCAAACGGCGAGAGTTACGAGTCATTCAAAAGCAGTAGTTGGACGAGGATCTACTCGGCAATTCAATACAGTGATTAATGTGTCTAGTGGATTATACGGAAATAATAACGTCGCGCCGATTCTTCGTAAAGATCTCAAAAATAACGAGTCGAATTCAAATTCATTTACTCGATGTAAGACGTGTTCAAGTGAAATTGGTAAGGGTTAATCACGCAATTGCAATAGCCGTATTTCACTTCGTGAAAATGCTTTGAAAATTGTTGAAAGTCTCCCTGAAACGACGCAAGAGCAAATTGCCAATAATATTTGGAAGCGCAAAGTCGCTGAGCTGAATGACTCAGATCACTCTGCCAGAATGAGTTTAAAATCGTATCAAGGCAAGGAAACGGCAGTTGCTCTGAATCCAACGAAAATAATAAAAATTGCCGATTTTACTGTTGAGGAGTTAGATAAATTTAGAGTAAGTACAAGGACATCGATTAATCACATGAAAATGGTATCTAGTCTCATAAGCTCTAATACCGGAAGAAGAGCTTTGCCATCGAACTATGTTAGGAAAAAGCTAAATTACTTTTCGATCTGATAAAACTTACCCAGTGGGCACAACATTTGGCGACGTCTTTACGACATCGTTACGACATCGTTACGATAACTTTACGACATCCTATGTCCATGTCGTTTCGGTGTCTTTGCGATATCGTAAAGACATCATCAAATCATACGACTTATTTACGATATCGTGAAGACACCTTAACGACATGGACATAGGATGTCGTAAATTTGTCGTAACGATGTCGAAACTATGTCGTAAAGACGTCGCCAAATTTTGTAAGCACTGGGTAATGATATATCATTTAATGGTCAGCAAACTGCGTCAGAATCTTTTCCATGCCCATACTAAAGAGTACCAAAGTACCGTGAACCGGCCTTTGTTTGACGAACTCGATGACAATGTTGTATTACAAAAATGTGTGATTCCAGAGCTGCGTATAATGCAACGGTTAGTTAATCATTTATTTTGGAAAGGTATAGTACCTCTAGTGAGTCGTGAGAAAGCTCTATTGTGGCCGATAAAGCTGAAAAGTACTGAAACATCTGAAAGATTGAAAATTCATGTATTATTGCAACATTTATCAGATTGTCTTAAATTCCTTGAGAACAGTAGTCTCGGTCTTTGGTCAGAGCAAGCAGAGGAATTAGTTTATAGGAAGGTTAGTAAAACTTGGGAGAGTTTCAAAATTAATTCGATTGCAAATTCAAAGTATGCTGAGAATTTGAAAAAAGCGGTAGTGCAATTTTCATCACTAAATCTTTAGGACCACCTTTTTGTAAATAAAGTAAACGAGCTGTTTAATTGCTTATCGATGTTTCTGGCATTTCGAAAGTGATTGTTATTGAATTTAATAAATTTTTATAGTTGTAATCATTATTTTATGCTACTTGTTCATTCCATCTATAAACATGAAGAAGTTTACTTGAATAACTTGGAGCAACAATAATAAATTACACGAAAACTTCGATCTACGATATTTCATGAACGGAAGCTGCTTCGATTTTGGTAGAAACGGACTTTGAACCTGTAAATGCTCTAAAACACGATGCGGTCATCCGCTTTTGTCGTCAACTTAGGTCGTAAAAATGGTTCTTCAAGATCACCGTGAATAGGGTTGACTCCCCTATTTTGCATTCTAACTCTTTTTGATTTCCATATAATTTTTTGAATTGAAAAAATGGTCTCCAGAATATTCAAAATCCGCTCACTTTTTGAATTTTTATCCAAAATGGTTGGCTAACTAACTTAACCTTCAGTTTAGGATAATATATGAGTGTACCAAAGGCTAATTTAAAAAAATAATTTTTTCAAAAGTATCGTGCTCACAGGCATTTTAACTAGCTTTAAACATAAATAAATAAAATATTTTTAAAATGGATCGGTACTTTAAGTATCAAAAACTAAACAATAATAGATTTGACAAAACGATTCAAAATCCGTTTAAAATTAGAGAATTTCCAGATAGTAACTATTTCAATTCGAAAGTCTTAATGACAATTTAAATGATTATAATATTATTCATTCTGATAATTTTATTTTTAAATACAAATTAATTTTTTACATTTAATTTAATTAATAAATTTATTAATATATCATTTTTATTAATTTTTTAGCAATCCAAAAATATAAGCGTGCAGTTGAATGAAGCTTACTAAACTATTTTCAACTTGAACATAACTCAATAATAACATAGTCGTATTTATAGGCTTTTATAAAATAAAAAACATAGTTTAAGTCTAACTTATTCAATTTGTAGCCCATTTAATTAAAAATATTTTTAAATTTTCTATTACAACTACTTTTTAGAAATGGAAGTGGAAATTTGCCTAAAACTTCGGGGAGGGGGGGGGGGATTGTACACAAATCTAATACCTTCTCCGATAAACTAAAAAATAATTTTTTTCGAATTTTCAAGGTGTACATTGTACATTTCAAGTGCCCATGAAAAAATAATTTCCCAGCAAAAGGTAAGTGAGCAATTCACTAAAATATTCTATTTGAAGACTTATGTCTTCACGAGGCTATTATTAAATATTGTATATGCGCACATGTTTTCCACAAATTATAGGTTTTCTTACACTTAGATGTTTATTTAAACCATATGTGACTAAATCGCTTTTATTACAAAGTTGCCTTGTTTAAAGTATTCTGCTTTCTCTCCTTTTAATGATTTATGAAATATAAATACGGTTATCTCAGAAGATTCAGATTCTATTTATATGTGCTTATAAAATATCAGAATGTTTTTTAGATCCACTGTTCACTGTTAACATTTTCAACGTATTCATTTATTTTTTCTCTTTTTGCAAAAAATGGAAATAATTTATACGCTGGTCGACATTTTCTTGGCGATCCTTATTTCTATTGGTAAATATAATGCTACAACATATATTTAATTTTGATAAAAATTTTTAGATACATTTAAGTAACAATTTTTCAGAACTAATCCACATTTTATCTTAATTGCTATTCTTGAATAAAGACCGTAAGAGCTATAAAAATTCTTACTTGTACTAATTAAAATTTTTTTGAAATTTGAATAAGTTTCCTATATTGGCAAGGGCTGCACAAGTTGACTGAAAAGTGCACACCTATTTCTGACTTTAAGATACATTCGAAATCCAAAGATACGAGCTCCAAATATAGACGTGCTCCACAGATACAAGCGTACAGACTCCAAAGTAGCTAGCGGGATTTTTCCTTCTCTAACATACCCTTTTTGAGAGCTTGGCGCGCGGAAGTGCGTGCTGCCTTGAATTCGACGTCCGCATGCGCGAAATATGATTGTGCGCGTTATTACGCATTAACCCCGAAATAGTTTCATTCATTTCAAATTTTTTTTCCTATACAATTTTTTATTACTGCGCAAAATTGTGCTAGTTTACAAAATTTATGATAATTTAAAGTTACATATTTAAGTTTTCCGCTAAAAATCGAACCCTGATAATTAAATTATTAAAGGATAAAATTTACTGTTTTCATCTCAAATCAAATGATGCAGCAAATGTTTGGTTTAAAAAATTCTTTAAATGGCCGCTTCTAAAAGATTGATTTATTTTTATATAATTTGGCACTCCATTAATTATTCCATTCGGTGCGAAGAAAGCATCTTAATTTTGTTAAAAGTAAAAAAAAATATTTTTAATGGTCCTTTCAGGTGATTTTTGTTCAGAGTGTTTGTTTCAGAATTAATTGACGCTTTTATTGTTTCTGATTTTGTTATACTCTTCATGAATGATCAAAATCAAATTTGGACGGATTTTTGTTCTTAGGAATTATAAAATTCCCGATTCAAAAAAAATTCACTTTTGTAGTGGATGGAGAATTTTCAGATTTTTTGCTGGAATATCTATTTCGAATGTACTAAACTGCTTTCCGATTGATTAAACAAAATTTTGTCCCATATGCTTTTCATAGATTTTTTTATAATCTATCGAATAGTTATAAAAATTTTGTCTAAAATGGAAAACTTAACTCCTTTATCAAAATTAAAAATATTCTGGATTTTTTTTAAACTTTGTCTATTCTTTCTTATCGCAAAATAAATATCAAGACTGATTTATCGTGTCAAGTACGAATACTTTTGTCGTTTATAGATATACGCTCGGAATTTGACGTGGTTAAGACTGACTAGTGCCTTATATGAATTTGAAAGGTATATTAAAGCTTATTTCCTTGCCCCTTTCATTCTTCTAATTGCCAACTTTTCAACTTTTCTATTGTTGGCAGATGTAGTTCTTAGTATTTTCGTTGACTTCGATTTTGCTTCTTTGACCGATGGCTTTTTTGCTTTTTGTCATTGCCTTTGATTCTTACAAAGGTTCCTTCTGTTTCTTTTTGGATAAATATCGCACACTCTAGCAGCTGAAAATTCCTTTAACTGCAATTGCCGATCTTGGGAAGAAATAAATGCATGGTACTGCAGGATGCCTGGTATCGTGTCTACATTGTCAAATCTTGGTTTCAGCATTTCTGAAGTTGCAGCACGAGTTTCTTTGCTACTAAAAAACTAGCTGCAATGACTGCTTTAAATCGAGTTCTCAAGAAAAGTTGGCTTTTTCAGTAAAAAAAAGAAAAGAACATTTCGAAAGAAGAAAAGACAAAGAAAACAGCAGAAAGCCATCGGTTAAAGAAACACTAGACAGCTGTCTGCCAGTTTGTGACCTCCGTAAATTACGATATGGATTGCTATATCGCTTCTCTTTTTAAACATCCCACATTTCCTCAAAATTGTTGCAAATTTTCATAGAAAGCAGTTTAATGGCTAGTCCTTTACATACCGTTAGCACTATTTATTTGTGTCCATTTGATAAACATGTGTACGCAAAAGAATTTGAGAGATTGCGACTGACTTCAAGATACTTCATGATATTTCATATACTATAGGATATTTCACGTACTTCAAGATACTTTAAGATACTTCAGGATAATTCCGCACAAGTGTACACCCTGTTTAAGGTGGTTGTTCACCTTAAGTAATAACAGCGGCTACATTTAAGAGCTTGAAATGCAAAAATAATTTTGTTTTTAATTATTAAACTAGAGATTTGAAAGTTACATAATTAGAACAGAGAATCTATACGATTACAAATACTTGAACTCCAAACACATGAATTGTTCGAAAATCTGGAACTTTAAAGATTCCAGCGTGAAAGAGGCTCCTACTCCTACTCCTACTCTTACTATCTTTAAAGTTCGAGTTGGATATATTTTTGTAGTTTTAAAATCAAGATATCTCACGCTTTTCGAAATCCTTAATGTTGAAGCGCCATAAATTAAAACTTAAAAAAGAACTCCTTTCAGGTAATCTGTATAGACGAAATCATACACATAGAGACTGATAATTCACTGAAGTTTGTATGACCCGGCCCACAATTTTCACCTGAGATGTTTCTGAGATTTCCTTGGGGTAGAAAAGCAAAAGAAAAATTTTTCCTTTAATTTTATTGAAATCTTTTAACATTTTTCAAAACAAACTTTCTGGTACCGATTTAGCAGTCATTTTTGAAATAAAATTTATTACAGTTCTGTTCAATGTTGAGATGAATGTCTTGATTTATCTGTCGAGTCAAGTAAAAATTGTAAAAGTTAGGTTATGATCTAAATCATGATACAAAGGAATTAAAGAAGTGGAAAATCACAGACGAGAAATAAAGTCAATGAGAACTATTCTGAAGTAAATTATACAAATTTATTGCTATTCCGGAATATTCTTCATTTGAAATGGTTCCATGAATGAAGGATGTGCTCAGATCCGTCATATCGGATCACAAAAGGTTATGTACCTGAAGCCTTCCGTTCTGCTATTTTAAAAATAACTCCGTCAGGGTTGCAGCGGAATACTAAATCTCGAATGTCTCCATCACCACGTTTAGGTGTACCAGACTTTTGCCGGATCGTCGTATTGAGTATACAGATTTTGTAGAACGGCACCCGCTCCCGGCAAAACAGGGTGTTATTTTATCTGTTATTCACTTTAATGGTCATCCTTAACTCTGTTCGTGAACTTAATATCAGATCTATAATTTTATACATATAAGTGAATTTTTGAAAAAAAATTGTCCCAGATGTGTTAAATGTTGTGCTACATGTTGCAGTTAAAGTTTAATGAACATACGTTTTCGCATATTGCAATATAATAAGATGATCTGCACTTATAAAATTCTTAACCTTGTAATAGTTTTCCTTACAGAAAAATATTAACCTTTGAATCTTTTTTCAGAGTTAAGTTGGCAGTTCGAATGTTTGCCTAATGGCGCACCTATTCCTAGCGTTTCTCGTGGTGAACAATATTCTTCTTCCTCTGATAGGCAATATTCATCTGCCAAATCTATTCGTCACGCCGATTCTCCTCCTCGTGTCAGGTCGAGGTCTCCTACTGCCAATGTCAGTTCAATGGTTTCACGAACCAGACTCATTACTTCTTCTGATGGACGTACGTATGGATTGGACGATATTAAATTCATTAGACTTATTCCCAATAAAAACTCGCGCCGGAAATTCTATCTTCAAAAATACACTTTTCCTGTGAATACACGAATTCGAGTAATCGAAAGTCGGAATGTCTATGTACCCGTGCCAAAAGAGGAACAAATCGTATTATCAACATGCGATGGTTATGTTTTTGCAATACTGCACAGATGTAATATTCTTGCTGGAATATATGCACAGAATCCTCGCACCAAAGCACGAGGACGGGCAAAAATAAACATAGAAAGCGGCGATATTAGCGCGTTGACACTGGATGAAATAGAAGATTCTCCGGTAGGCTCCCAACGTCGAATCTTATTTAATTTTAAAGTAGAGCATGTGAAAGACAATCTTTCATAATATTAATTGAATTAACGAATAATGTGAAATTAAAGTATACAATTGTTTTATGTGAAGTCGTCTTAAAATTTGCTTGTAATTAAAAATAATAATAAAAATGTAATATATTATGGTTTCCGCGGCTTCAGTCCTTCGCCAGTACTTAGGCGAGTCTTTTTCAGAAAAAAAGTTCCTTTTGTTTCCCTCACGAAAATAGTTTTGGAGAAAAATTTAAATGCATATGTGAATTACTGGGTGCAAATTCATTTTCACCCTTTCAGAAAGTCTAGTGCCTTCAGTTCAGGTCCGATTAAAAAATATTGTATCAAATTAAATTACATTAAATTCTGAAGAGCTTGCAGCTCGCAATTTTATTCTTCGTTATTTTTTTTTTATATTTACCAACTTTTAGCTATGAGAAAAGTAACCTTTTTTATTGAAAAAATGGTTTTACTTCAATAACTACTTACTTCAACTTTATACAGTCATGAATCAATGCATAATGACTCATAAGGACTCACATAATCATTACGGGGAAGCTCGCAATTTGTTGCCTACGCAAATGGCACTGAGTGATGGGTTGCGACGATGTTCCTTAAAAATTTTGGACAAGCCTGAAGCCAACTGGACACCTGCGGAGAATTATTGGACCACGTTTCAGGAGAATCACATAGGACTCATCGATCTACCTCCAAATGAGGCCACCAAAAATGTAGTCGCGTTCCCCGCGGACTCTAACACTGGGGTGCAAGGAGGATGGATGCATCCAAATATATACGTTCCTATGTTTTCTGGAGGACGCGAGGATTGGGAGACGTTTTGCGATCAGTTTCGCAATCTTATGCATGCGAACGCACATCTCAGTGACGCCGAGTGCACAAACCTACTTCACGACCCTGTGCAACATTGCACTAATGCGACAAGAGAATGCTGCTAGACTTCAATGACTGACCGTCACATTGGATCGTCACTGCGATCAACTTCGAGCTATCGGTTGCCCCGTGGACATGTCGGGCGATTTGTTCATGTCGATAGCTATAACATGCGTGGATTCACACACTTCAAGAGCTCAGGAGGACGAACTTGAGTGCGCTGATGCATACTGTGACATAGAGACTGACAATGCGGCCTCCTACGCTGGTCTTTTTCAGTTTCCGCAATGACGCTATCGCACTGTTACATCTGAAGAACCTTTACAGTCGCCAAAAGTCTCAGCGAACCGAGCCTAGACACCTACACATTAGAGAAACGCCACCAACGCACCTATAGAGCTTTGGCTCTTCAAGCGGTTCCAGCTCCATGTGAGAAATGCCGCGGTCTTTATTGTATATGTCGCTGTAGCAACTTCATGTACCCAACTTCAATGGAGCGCAGAGAATTCGCCATGAACGCGGGTCGTTGTTTTAATTGCTTGAGACGAGGTCACTGTATAAACAATTGCCCATCTTCCGGGATTTGTGTAGTCTGCCAGAGCCGTCAACACACAATGATCCACTCCACCGATCGTAAGCGAGTAACCCCGCCATCATATAAACCTTCATCGGCGAAACTTTCTCGGACTAGCAATATATCTTCTAAGGCATACACACTCACCCGAGGTACATCTCGCTCACGACTAGTTCTCCTCCCCACAGCCATGGTGAAAATAAGTCGCAACGACGGGCAACCTGTGATGGTATGAGCTTTGCTGGACCCCTGTGCTGCAGTGACATTAACCTCAACCAGTCTTGCGGGCAAACTTTAAGCCTCCTTACACAAAACAACTATCACTATCAGTGGAGTGGCGGGTGGTCCAATGGACCACGCTCGAACGCGCACTCACCTCCACATTTACCCAGACGACGATTCTCCGCCTGCGTCCGTTGGACTTTTTTGTCTCCAGTAACGCAACCTTGCTACACCTGGTGAATTTAAAAATAAGCCAGTAATGTACGATTGACAAGGACTGAATTTCGTCCACTCATTGTTCGGCCATCCTCCAGCTGTGGATCATTTGCTAGGAGCCGATGTTTACTATTTATTCCTGAAACCCTAGCTACTTCGGCGAAACGAGATAATTGCTCAAAAGACTCCTTTTAGTTAGGTTATACCAGGCGGAGCACCGTCAAAGAAATACCACACTGTTTACTTTCCAGGCGACCACATGACATGATAAGCTCATTTCCTTGATACAACGGTTTTGGGAGGTGGAGAAAGTGTCTCGGGTCTTACGCCAGTCCCTGTTGGACAAGGAGTGCGCATTCATCTTCGATTGTCACCAACTAACTTCCAAAGGAGGATATATAATTCACCTACAAGTGAAACAAGAAGGTCTGGAAATGCTCAGCGAAAGTTTAAATGGAGCGTTTGTGTCTCTGAGTTCTTTGCATCACCGATTGCATCAAGACGTCAAAATGGAAACGGCATAAATTTGTTTGATGACGAAATACGCACATCATGGAATTTGGCAACTGGGAGATCATCAGCGACGTCTTAGCGTGGTCTGCAATGCATATAGGCCCACGTCCACTGTCTGCAGTCTTAATGACTCGCTTCACACTGGGCCTAAGCTGAAAACCAATTTAGGCAACGTGCTGATTCCCTAGAGACGCCACAGAATTGCTTTCGGCGCCTATGTCTGCATAGTGCATCGGTAGATTCTAGTGAATCAACTGTTGAATGTGACTTATGGTGAGTCATGCTCACTCTAGCTCTGATAATCTTAAAACAATTGAAGCTACGGGATCAGCTTATCACATGATTCACATGATTCGACGAAGTGCAACATTTTAGCATCCACGGCGAGATTGTTTGATCCGTGCGGGTGGATCGCGCCCGTTATTCTGTTCGCGAAACTATTTGTCCATGATTAGCGGAGAGCAGGTTTTGAGTTGGATGAACCAATTCCACAGGCATGCATCAACCAATGGACCGAATTTACAACGAATCTCAAAGCGATCGGTGAACTATACCAGGTGTATACATATGAAACCGGTATTTTTTCAAGAAAAAAACACATTTATTTCAAGAGAATGATAACAAATACTTTATTCAAAGTATGCGCCCTCG
>NC_046664.1:23472636-23477254 GCF_010883055.1 Belonocnema kinseyi
CGCCAATTAGCACAAATGGTAAGTTCCGACAGTGCCTACAAGTGTGCCTACTGGCCGCTAAATGGCAATACCGGTTTCATATGTATACACCTGGTATATTCCTCGATAGATCGAAACGCAGCCCGCTGCTAAGCTCCAGTTGCATGTATTTTCAGATACAAGCCGCTAGGCCATGGCTACCACAGTTTACTCTAGTGTTAACTCAATCACGAGTCAGGCCTGCACTCGGCTTCTTGCAGCCAAGACTAAAGTTTCACTAAATCGGAGTCTTGGGCCACCTACCACGCAAAAACCAAGAATAACAATTCCTAATTTAGACCTCAGAGCTGCGTTGTTAGCGGCTCAATTGCTTTTACCATTGGCGTCTGACTTTAACATACCCATAGTGAATTGTATAGCCTGGGCTGATTTTAAATAGTATTGCATTAGCTGCGATCTACTGAAGCTACCCAAAACTCTCTTATAGATAATTACATCGAACATGTTCAGGAGCTGCTGCCAGCGTCAATCTGCCGTTATGTTCCCACGGGATCTAACCCGGTAGATTTGGCAACGCTTGGCCAACTCTTAAGCCGATACTCGGATTCCAAAAGACTCCTCGGAGTCGTCATATACATGCTTCGTTGGATCAAACTTAGCCGACAGCTTGCGGTCCCGGAGCCCATAGGTATGTTTATCACCGTGAATAAATTGAATGTGGAATTTTATGTCTGCGACCGCCTAAGTCAATCATTGTGGCTTTAAAAAGATTGGAAAGATTACGAAGCCGAAATTCTCTTCCTGCGCAGCCTCTCTTTAAAGGTTTTAGCACATTCATTGACGCTGAGTAGATCACAAGAATTGGAGGTCGCTTACTGAATTCCAGCTTATCGCATGCAAAGAGTCACCCACTAGTGATTGATGGCCGCTGTTTGTTGGCAGGCCTCAATATCAATTGGGCACACCAACATTCACTACACGGGAATTTTCGAGCAACATACGATTACACCCTTCATCGTGCTTGGATCCTTGGAGGAAAAGGAAACTCTGCTTTGATTTGGCGATATCTGTTATTTGCATTCACTCTCAAGCTCGGCCGTCCAACCAAGACCGGATTAGATTATGCTGGATTCCAAATATTATTTGCTAAGGGCAGAGCCATTCGTACAACCAAAGGCTACATAGTTGTCTTGGTATGCTTTGCAACCAAAATAATGCATCTGAAACTCGTTGGCGATATGACAACCAACAACTTGATGAGAGCTTTAACGAAAGCTTTAATGGGAGCTTCAGTCACAGAAGCAAGCTCTCAGAGGCGTAAAGCGACAACGGTACGTATTTCCATCGGGCTGATTTTGAGTTATTCAAGGTTTAAAACAATCCATGTTGGAAAACGTGAGATATGGAAGAAAGTCTAAAGACAGAATTGTAATGGTTTATTGTAAAGTAGCTCATAAAATAAATATATGTCTAAAAATTTCTGTTACGAATCAAGCGCGAAAGATTATTATCACGATGAGAATGCATATTTCAAAGCTTACATCTTTCAAAAGAATTTAGTCACTAACTATAGCTAATTACGTAGAATATTCAGAGGATGAAGATGCATAAAAAACTAGGATCTAAAAGAGATATTTTTAATAAACTTTCCTTTAAGCATTCGAAATTCCTCCAATTCCTCATCCTTGACCTTTTTAAGATATCCTGGACGTTCGTACACCTGCGTGCCGAAATCGCCACTTTTAAATTTTCTAAACCAGCACTCACACGTTTTAATCGATGGAGTATATTCCCCGTAAGTTTCAAAAAGCAATCGATGACTTTCAGCAGCACCTTTCTTTTAATTGAAATAGAAAAATAAAATTGCCCTCAAATCCTGCTTTATTAGTACGCAAGCCGACTAAGGACACCTGATGTGGTCTTGACATGCATAGAGTAACGATATGCCTCAATGCGATATAGTACAAGTAATGTCATCTTTTAGAAATACCTCAAAATTGATGCACATTCCTAGTATTTCTTTAGGAATACAAAATAACAGTTTTAGGAATAATCAAGTCGAAATTGAATATATGCGCCGAAATACTTTTTTAGATCTTGTATAAACATTAATATTTTTTAAATATTTCTTGCTTTTTAAAATACACGTGGGTGAACATCGGAACTTTCGGTAGCAAATCTGACTTTCGGCTCAGTTTAATCTGGGGTCCTTTCTAGGAGCTCTAAAAATATTCAGTTTGCGAAAATGTAGTGAACTTTAAAATCGTTAATATTTTAGCATTCATATTTTGGGCTGGCAGAGTGTGACTACGCTGAACATTCAATTGGAAATTGATGCTATTTTTTTACCTTTATTCATAGACTTCCCAATAAATCTAATCGTAAAGACTTACAAATATCTTTTTAATTAACTCGGAAGGAATAACATGTAAAATCAATTGCCTTGTGCCAGGTCTCACTTTATAATTTGCGATGCCGATTGCATGGAATGTAACATAACCTTTAAGTTTGGCAGCGTTACTGTTTTATCAGGGTTTTTTTTTCATTCAAAAACCTTTATGGTACTTCAATTCTAAGGAAAATTAAAAAGCAAGAATCACCAATCATCTAGTGAACAACATTAATAAGTACAATATTTCAAATTTAAAAAACCTGCCCGCACAGCCGCTTGCAATTTTATCTCCAACAGTTTTCACATAGGCGCACGCGTCGCTCCATAAGCGGTAATATTTGAAATATTTGTTTTCCAAATCTTATCACGCAGCATCACCCCCGTGTTTCAAGCAACTAATGAAAATCTTATCCTTTCAGGGATAAGAATGGAGAAAATCAATAAGTATAAAAGTTCGGTCAAAGGCACAAGTTTTTCCATAAAGATTATTTTTCCATGTGTCGAATTTTTCTTATAAAAATTAAACTTTTTTTTTAATAGCACAACAAAGGATACGTATCTTAAAACTGGATCTTCGCCAAGAATCACATAGGTCAACTTTCTGAATTAAGGTACAATTTCTTTTTAAAAAAACACATTTTTAAGCACAGCTAAGTTTATTTTACCCCGCCATACGTACTGAACGATTTCCATGTAGCATAGGTCCATAACTAAATTTTCTAACAGTTTGATAGTTACAAATTTAAAATATCTTGTAATAGGCGATTCACATCTCACTCTGCTTCTCAATAACAAATCCAAATTCACAGATAAAAATTTAAGTCTTTTTTAATACGAAAGATCGATTTTGAAACTGTCAATATAATAAAAAATCTGAAAATCGATTTTTTAACCTTAAGGTCCCTTTCCTTATGGAACGTCACATATATTTATTTGTATGTATTTATTATACGTACTATGTGAACTTCCACGTGAAAATACACATTGAAATCTACCACGATTTTCACGCGCCGAAGTTTACAGTATTGCGAAAGTGATACAAGTGAAACCGGAGTTTCACGTGAATGTCCACGTGGCATTCCACGTAAAGTTCTCTATAAAATTCAATTATAATTTTTAAGTGAACTGTTTCAATTTACCACAAGAATTTAAAATGTGTTTCTATATGCCTTTCCGTGCAGATTTTCAAGTCTATTTTCACGTGCATTTCCACATGAATATTTTTAGCTGGGATGCGGCATCTTTTTATGTCCAGATACTCTTGACTGCTGAATTTAAGTCAAACCACAAATTTCAATAATTCGTTTTAGATCCATGTTTGCAACGAGGCATCATGCAACAGAATTACATAAGTCTACAATTACCTGCAACTTGTAGCCTGCAGCGTTGAATATACACATTTAAATTACCACCTTCCATTTACCAAGATTTAGAAAATTAACTCAAAACACAATCGTAATTGAACTTGGCGCCATCGGGCATCAGAAACCTACCTGGAATCCTTGGGGAAATCCATCTATTAGGTGTACATATCGACCCAACCTTGTTTTTCGTAATTTTTTAAAAATAATCCTAATGTATATCTTTAAATTCAGTATATTTTAATATAACATTAATTTAAGTATTGTGTCTTTGGATAAAATTAAATTAAAATTGGGCCTACAATCATTTTACATCAAATGTATATACCTAATACTGAAACGAAAAAGTATTTTAATGATAAATAATAATTGTGAAAGATATTTTTTTGAATTAAGATAGTGCTTGAAAATGAAAGCAATGTATAATTTTAAGTACAGTCAAGTTAGGTATATTTGCAAATAAATGCATTAGCCACAAGAATAACGTAATTTTTCAGGTACTAAGTTTAACAAATTTGCCTGCTAATTATCACATTTTTATAATTTTTTTATACTGAATAAATTTCTTAATTTTGAATTGATATTTTTTTTCATTCACAATAAATGATTATGAATGGTTTTTAACAAGTTAATAGTTCGAAATACTCTACACAAGATTGATGTATGTTCTGTAAGTTCTTTCTAATAAGGGTTTAGCAGTACGCCCAGTAAAGATTTTAAACGGCGCGCGCTATTGCGGCAGACGACAGGGGGTGGAAATGGAAAGCGATACTTTGTACGCACATCCAGTGATCCCAGATCTGAAACGAGACGTGGTCCAATACTATGACACGTCTATGTCCGTGTGAATATGGTAGGAGACGATATAAATGCCTGCGTTGCGCGC
>NC_046664.1:23477354-23478619 GCF_010883055.1 Belonocnema kinseyi
CTCTTTGATTGAAAACTCATATTTTTCGCTGAAAAAAATCAACTTTTTGTAGATAATTCGTTTTATTGACTTTAAAATGAAATAATTTCGTTGAAAATTCATATATTTTGTTTGAATTTTGTATTTTTTTCATTGATCATTGATTTTCTTGGTCGAAAATTCATTGATTTGACAACTTTATTGAAAATTTATTTTTTCGATTAAAAATTACTTTTTTCTCATCTGAAAATGTAACTATTCTAGGATTGATTAAAAATTAATCGTTTTTATCTGGAAATTGAACTATTCAATTTTAGATTGAAACTTCATCCTGTACATTGTATTAGTTAAAACATCATTTATTTGATAGAAAATTAATTTAAATTATTAAAAAGCTAATTTTTGGGTTGAAAATTGCTATATTTTGTTGATTAGATTTTTTCCTAAAATTAAAAAAAAATGCAAAATAAAAAAATTTCCTTAAAATCTTCCGAATTCTTTTTTTTTTTTTTTTAATGTTTTCAAATGCTCACTTAAAATTTATTTGTCAAAATAAAAAACCATTTTCAATGTTCTTAGCAATCACAACAATTTTTGTTATTCTTTTTAAATGCTGTACAATTCTCAAAAAGCTTTTTTTTTTAAAGCTGCAAAAGTCTAAATCGTGTTTCAAATTATTTGAAATAATTTCAAGTTTTAAATTCATTCTGAATCTTTTTTTAAATTAAAATTGTAGCGTTTGAACTTCAAATTTAGCTCATTAAAAATTTAACACTTTAAGGCTTTCTATTTCGAACCATTCTGTTCAAATTTGTATAGTTTTTTACAGGTGTTTGTAATGGATTGTTTTAAATGAACGGTCAAATATTGCTGATAATTAACGAAATATTCTTTTTTTAATTACAAAATTTCATATTGAACGGGTTAAAAATAGAATTTTTTTAGACTGAAATAATATTTCAAGTCATCATCGAAAACAAATAAATTAATTTTCTAACAAATAATTGGTGTTTTAACTAATACAATTCACAGGATAAAATTTAACCAAAAATGGAATAGTTGAATTTCCAGATAAAAGCTGTGATAAAAAATTGAATTGAACAAGGAAAAAACGAATTTTCAACAAAATTGTTAAATTTTCAAGGGAAATGGTGAATTTTTGACCATGAAGATTAATGTTCTATAAAAAAAAATTTTCAAACTTAACCAATATATACGATTAATTTTTAATCAATCCTATAATAGTTACATTTTCAGATAAAGATAAATAATTTTTAACGAAAAAA
>NC_046664.1:23478719-23493134 GCF_010883055.1 Belonocnema kinseyi
AAGTATTCAAATCATGAGAATCGCCAGCCCAGCATCGAAATCTGAAAATATTAAAATCCCAATCTCTTCATTTTATTTCAAAGCAGATAGAGATATAAATAGGACAGCCGAAGTGTTCCGACCGGCAATCGTGCACCTTCGAGTTTTCAAATTCAGAAGAGGAGAAATGGGTTGCGCACGCAACGCAGGCATTTATATCGTCTCCTACCATATTCACACGGACATAGACGTGTCATAGTATTGGACCACGTCTCGTTTCAGATCTGGGATCACTGCGCACATCTAGTCGTTGCGCTGACTGCATTCAACGCGCAGGTTCTCCACGGCCGCTTGATGCTGTGTTTCTCAGTTATCTTGTACGAGCGGGAAACTCGTCCACTGCGTATGCGCTGGGAAGCCACCTCTTCTTGGTCAATGGCAAAGTCTCTGGTGAACTGCAGAATGTGACAAGTCTATATTTGTGGGTGGTAGACAGCCCCGTTTAAATTAAATTCGATAAAGATATTAAACAAGGTATTGCAGGAGAATCAAACAAAAACATTTTATCTATTTGGTGTGGAATGCCGAGGTTGGCTATTATATAAATTTCCAGGTTCGATAACTTCTCTAGTAATTAATAACCTGCCAATATACTTAATCTCTGATAGTTTGTTATAAGGCAAACCAAACTTTCTTTCAATTAACATTATCAGCATCCGTAAAATACCTCTTTATGAAATTTTACTCATGGAACACTTACTTCAGGCTCCTATTTCTTAAGAGTTTCAGGTCCGTCCACTCAGCGGAGCCAGCTACGAAAACTCACTAAAAATGATTATAATGCGATAAACGATAAGTGGAGATTTTTTTTCTTTTTTTTTGTTCCATGATGACATATATTAAGTTTCCCAAAAAACTACCCCTAAGTCTCACACAAAGACCCCCCGCGATCAAAAACGTTTTCAAAATGGGAGAAATACCTTCAACAATGTAAACATGATTTATAATTCCAAATTAATTACATGACACTTGAAAATTCCCCCCTCTGTATAATTTTCCTGAAAAACTATCCTTCCATGTGAAGGTATGCAGCGGAACATATATCTATGAAAAAAAGGATAAAAAAATAATAAAACTTAAAAGAAACTGTTAGGTGATATTCTTTTGCTGTTTTTTGCCCTCTAATAATATATAATAAGTTCGCCAAAAACTACCCCTAAGTCATACATACACGCCCCTCGTGATCAAAAATGTTTTAAAAGTTGAAAACCACCTTGAAGAATGCAAAAATGATTTAGAACACCAAATTGATTACATGGCACTTCCAAATTTCCCCCTGTTCATAAATGTCCCGAAAAAATACCCATTTATGTGAACGTATACAGCGGAACAAATATATGTATGACAAAATCATAAAAAATCATACAAATAAGAAGACTCTGTTAGCTGATATTTCTTGTTCGTTTTTTGCTCTGTGATAATATGTAATACGTTCACCAAAAACTACCCCTAAGTCATACATACTCACCCCTCCTGATCTAAAACGTTTTAAAAGTTGAAAACCACCTTGAACAACACAAAAATGATTTAGAATTCCAAATTAATTACATGTCACTTTAAAATTCCCCCTCTTTATAATTTTACTGAAAAATTACCCTTCCACGTGAACATATGCAGCGGAAGATGTTTTGTTGGATACGTTCACGTGGAAAGGTAGTTTTGGGAATATTACAATGAGAGGAAAATTCTTAAGTGTCATGTAATTAATTTGGAGTTCTAAATCATTTTTACATTGTTCAGGGTGATTTTTGAACTTTTAAAACTATTTTGATGACACGGATAGGTTATGTATGACTTTGAAGTAGTTTTTCGGGAACGTATTATATATTATCAAAGAGCAAAAAAATATCAACTAACAGTTTCTTCTAACTTTGATTATTTTATTTTTAATTTTTCGAAACCTTAATCTTAATTTTCGATGCCAATAACAAGAAAATTTTAAGAATATGCCATAAGATATTTGCTAAAATTTAGATTAATTTTACTTTTATTTTGAACGAATTATTTTGAGCTTTAGGAATTTCAAAATTTATCAAAAATGAAATTTCAGGAAAACTTGAAATAATTTCAAATTCCATTAAATAGTAAACATGTTGAAAATTTTACCTTCCCTTTTTCCCGTGATTTCCATTTTTTTAAAGCACGTCTGAAAAAAGCTTTATCGCTTTTCGGTACATGTGTAGTGGAAAAAGTTGCGTCCAGCCTCCTCGTCGATACCAGAACGGGGCAGATAATGAAGCTCGCTTGATAAAAATAACTTTTGAACATTACGGTAGAGGAGGGGGTTCCACCATCCTTAGAGGAATTGGTCGTGTACGTTTCACGGCCGTTAGCATACGTGGAAGTTTACTGTATTGATTTAAATCTTATCACTTGAGTAATAAGAGTAAAAAAATGAAACGATAAGAATGACCTATTCGGATTGTGGTTTGGGTAATTAACCGATGTATTTGTTAGCGTACAAATCAGTTTGGCTTTCAATTGCAAAGAATGAAGGTCGTTTATAATCTTTTCTTGACCCTGATGGGAATCCCTAATTCTATTGGTGAATTTAATACTATAACATATCTCATATTTTTAAAACTTTTTTAAGCTCTCGACAATTAAATATTTTCATCTCGTCTCCTGCTTTCTATGCCATCCAACTCATTGAAGCGAATTTCTCAAATTTAAATCCATTAGATTCTATTCGTACAGAAATATTAAATTTGTTTGTTAAAAGTTCCTTAATTGAAATTATGCACTCCAGACACTTATCAAATACATTTTTAACGTTGCAAATTCCACAATATTTTTTGCCTTTTCACAGGAATAGTATCAGGTATGCCGCCCAAAACAATGGACCTTCTGAAAAATTTTGGCAGGAGTAATAAATATGCGCATGATCAAGGTACCTATAGTTCAAATAAAAAAATTTCAGCATATTTAATACACCTTTCTATCAAAATGTGTTCATGCTGAAATCTTGTACATTTTTTTGAATACATTTTTTATCAAATCTTACTAATACAATATTTGTAACAAATCTGCTCCTTTTTTATTATCAGCTTATAACAAGATTAACATCACTAACTGCTTTAATAAACACAAAAAAGATATCATGATAGTTGGGACTGATTAAAGAAATGTCACAGATTTGATGGATGATAACGATTCTAAGCATAATACGGCAATGTTTCTTATCCATTCCAATGTGTGTTTTAACATTGGTAATGTTCCGATAAAAACTATAAAGCAACTAGAGAATAAAACGTTCCACCTGATTAATGGTTGGAGCATTTAAAACTTTCACAATCCCGATATTCCTACAAAAGACCCCATTGCTACTAACTTAAATCTAGCGAGAATTTATGTTTTGCCGAAACACATCCCACAGATCTTTTACTTAGACCTGCAGTTTTTTCTAATAATACTCTTACATATGTCTTAGCAAAAACTATTAGCCAAATAATCTCTGATTTCTTACCCACATATAAATATGCTACACAAATTCTTGAGCTTGCAATAAACGTTCTTGTTATATTGAAATTATTATATCTTTTAATTTATCTGCTATATCATTAGAGATTGTACCTTACCGACAGTAGATCAACCCTCCAAACCATGTAGGCTAAAATCTACACAATATCGATCAAGTTAAGAATCTTTAATAACAGAAAATACTTAACGTCTTAATAAGACTAGATGGAAAATAATATTTTCAAATTAAAATTATTTCTTGAAAAAAGATCCTACTCCATCTTCACTCCATTGGGAATCGAACCACAAAACTTCTGATTTCCGGTCAGGTGCTTTTTCAATTAAGCTATTAGAGGGATTGGAATAAGAACTATTAATTGAAGAAAATAACGCTAATTTTTAGCTAGGTGTTAATAATACACGTAATTATTTTTTAATTTATCCGCTATATCATCAGAGATTGTACCTTACCGACAGTAGATCAACCCTCCAAACCATGTAGGCAGAAAATCTACACAATATCGATCAAGTTAAGAATCTTCAATAATAGAAAATGCTTAACGTCTCAATAAGACTAGGTGGAAAATAATATTTTCAAATTAAAATTATTTTTTGAAAAAAAGATCTTACTCCATCTTCACTCCATTGGAAATCGAACCACAAAACTTCTGATTATTATCATTATTTTCTTGAATCAAGAGTTCTTATTCCGATCCCTCTAATAGCTTAATTGGAAAAGCAACTGACTGGAAATTAGAAGTTTTGTGGTTCGATTCCCAGTGGAGTGAAGATGGAGTAGGATCTTTTTTTCAAGAAATAATTTTAATTTGAAATTTCTATAATTATATATCATGGCTTTTGTGCAAGTTTGCACTTAAAAAAGTCAGTCACAGTTCTGTAAAAAATGCCAAAATGTCTATACGTATCTGATCCGGAAAAGGACATTTTGTAGCAGACGGTTTCTTCTGTAGTACGGGTACAAGCTCTCCGACCTTTACGGGGGGTTTCCGCTGCTGCCATTTTAAACGAACTTGTAGTTCGAGTAGATATTCGGAAGACGATCTCTTACAGAGAGTCTGATACACCTGCGTCCGCAGGTGCGAACGCGCAGACGGAGTGAGTGTATCATTGAGATGAGCAGATACAGGCACGGTATGTAAAGGAGATCCAAGAAGAAAGTGAGCTGGTGTTAAAGCGACAAGAAGATTAGGGTCGTCCTCTAACGACTGTATAGGTCTCGGGTTTAGGCAGGCTTCCATCTGAGCTACGAATGTTTTAATTTCCTCGAAAGTGAGGGTGACATCACCCGAAACTCGCCGAATACGGCGTTTGATAAAACGAACTGCAGCCTCCCAAAGTCCACCGAAACTTGAACTGCCAGCGGATTAAATTTCCACTGGATCTGGTGAGCCGTGAGATAACGGACTATTTTAGAATCTTTAGCTTATGCTGCAGAAAACACGGGAAGCGATCTCCAAATGAATCGCCCGAGCGGCACAATGAACGAAGATGACAATATAACTCTAATAAGCCTTGTGAAGCCGTTCTTTGGAAGTACGTATTCAGATAGGGCCGGTGTAGTCAAGAGCAGTCTCCGCAAAAGGTCGCGAAGTTTGATCCTGAAAGGTTCCAACGGGGCCATCACTTGAGTACAAGGTAACACTCGATGCCGAGCACATGTCATGCAACGGTTCAACACCCTTTTTATTGTCGAGCGGCCCGACAAGATTCATTATCTTCTCCGAAGACATAAGATGATCAGTTGTGTATAACGGTGTAAGACAGACGACCTCCCAAATGTAACAGGCCATCATCATCAAAGAAAGGAAGAAGCTTAGGCAACAACTTCCTTTAGCAGGGGGAGTTGCTTCTCGACCTTACAGATTTCTTCTGCATAATTCTCTCATTGTGTATATGCAATCTGTAGGGTTGTCGATACCAGGTACATGTTGCCAAGTAGCATCAGGTAGAATCCTCTGAATCTCAAAGACTCGATTAGAGATAAATGTCATCCAGCGTAGGTGATGACCTTTAACCCAATCTAGAGTATTGGCAAAATCAGACCACAGACATGAAGGTACTGAAGATTACTAGTTAAGCACAGGCCATATGTGTGCTACCACACGAATCAGAAGAACTGCAACACACAATTCGAATCTTGGAACTAAAGTTTTTCCTTTTCAAGCGACCTTCATTTTTTCCATTGCGAGCGTGATGCGAGTTTGCTCAGAGGTCGTTTTGTCGACCTCTGGTTCAACTATGATCGCAATTCGGAGGCATTTTCTTTTGACATTACGGGTAAATTAAATAGTTTCGCCAAATATCTATTTTTCTTAATCCTACTGTTATCATTTTTATACCATTGTAAACTTTAATCAACATTTTCTTGAACGACTTCAACCGTGCTTTTACAGAATTATTATAGCGAAATAAATTTTTGATAATAAAATTAATGTTTTTATTCATATTAAACTCTTTTTGATGATACCAATGTCAAATATTTCTGAAAAGATTTGTTCGCTGATTGTGTAGTATATCAATGATAATTACTTTTCAACAAAATTCACAAGAGTAAGAAAAGAGAATAATGCAGGTTGAGCAGGATTAAAATGTCAGTAAATATGAATCATGATCAAATATATTCAAAGAAAGAATACCCACAAATCAGCTTAAATTGAAATCAATGTCGGCATAAATAAACAGACAGGTTTACAATCGGTCATGTAAACAGACACATTCATAAATATGTCAAAATCAACATAGGCGATTGTTAAAGAACTTGAATTTTTAATCACATTCTACATTACTGTATTAAATTAATGTTTAAAGGTTTAAAATTCAATAAATTTCAAGTCTAAATATTGAATTTACAAGAAAGGAGATTATTATTTAAAGCTTAAAAACTTTTGAGAAATTTTGGTAGCAGATAAAAGAATTTTGCAGTAAGTTATGGAATGTTACCATATATAATTGATCAAATTACTGTAAATTGCCAAAAATGTTCCGAAAGTTTATATACATTTTTAAAATAAAATTTGGTTAATTTATAATAAATTATTATAAACTACCTGTAATATTGCCATAAATTATTAAAAACTTAATAGGTTTTTGGAAATTTATAAAAATGTTTTCATTCTAATTTCGGGTAGTTCATGGTAATTTACCATATTTACCTGTAATATTAGCCTAAATAACCGAAAATTTTCATAAATTTCATGAAATTTATAGACCTAAAATTGGACTTTAGGCAATTTTTGGTAATTTACCATAAATTACCGTCAAAATAACCGTAAATCATGCTTTGTTTACTCGAAATCGAATATACGCTCAATTCATGACTGTATTTCGAGAAATTATAGAAATCATCTATTTGTTATAAAAAATATCGTATGCACCAAAAAGATGAATATTCAAATAAAATAATGTATCTTCAACCAATAAAATTAATTCTTTTTATATATTTTCAAGTGGAGCCAACTAGATCAACTCTCAAATTGTTCAATTTTTAAGCTAAGCAGACGCATTTTCAACAAATTAGTTGAATTGTTTCTCGAAAATATGATTTTTCAACAAAATAGTTAGCTTTCCTTCTATTAGTTAAATTTTCTATAAAAAGAATAACCTTTCCACAAAATGACTGAAATTTCACCAAAATATTTAAATTTTCAAAAATAAAAATATAAACTGAAGAGAATGTGACCAAAAATATATTAGTAGATTTTCTAACTCAAAGTTCTGCGCTAAAAAGTAATGCAGTAGAAAAAATCTTATATAAATAAGGAATAAGAAAATATTTTATGCCGAATGATTTAAAAAATAAGCATAACAAAAGTATGCTGCGATCTTTTTCACTTCAACAAATAATTTTCACTTTCTCATCTAACTTTTTCCTAAACTTCCTGTGATATATTTCAATAATGAATTCATTTTCAAAGTAAAGTGACCCACTCTTTTAATAGTTTTCCCTACTTAAAAACATGATGTAATTCTTTGTTTCTTTTTGTAGAGTTGAATTCATAATTCGAGTATTTACCCAATGATGCCAGCGTTCCTAATATTGGGAACTTTTTAACTGCGCTTGCGTCGCGCCGACTACTCGATTGGTTACTGTTAGGGCGCTGATTTTAATTTATATAAATATTCAGATTTATTATTTATATTGAATAATAATTGAGAAATGCCAAAATATAATTTTCCTATTCCTAAAATAAGATTTTTGAGTGACAGATGCAAAAAATTCGATTTTAATGAAAAAGAGGCTATGAATTCTGAGTTTAGAGAATTAATCTTTTCTGTTTGTTGCAATGATTAATCTCGTCTCTGTAGAGCTTTAAAATTAAATTTTTGTTTATTTTCGACAATTTGACTTAAAATAAAATCACTAAAATTACCAAAAATAAATTAAGAATAATTAATTACTGCACTGATAGATGTTATATCATACTTTTTTTAATAACTTAAAGAAGACCTGAATTAAAATTACTTATTAACTATTATATAATATTATAACATATATAATATTGCATACAAATAATCAAATCATATTTGTACTATTAAGACTAATATTTTTTGCTTGTACTAAAATTTCTTATTACGTTTTTATTAACTTTTTTAAGCATTTAAAATGCTAAATTATAGAAACAATCTTTTTTTAAGTCAGAATTAATAACGTTTTTGCATAAAAATCTTATTTTTTGATCTGTCACCAGTTTCCAGTTTCTTATCATTATTTATCATAAATGTTAAATCTGAATATTTATATAATTCAAAATCAGCGCGCTAACAATTACCAATCGGGTTGTCGGCGCGACGCAAGCGCAGTTAAAAAATTTGCCAAGACTGGGGACATTGAATGACACCAATATTGTGTGTGTTCCACGTGGCGAAGAGTATTATTCTTCTTCTTTCAATAAAAGAATTTTTCCTGTTAGGTCTCTTCTTCATGTCAAATTTCCTCTTCGTCTGTTAATGCCAGATGCTTATCTTCACCAGTGGCCTCAGAACGTGGATATCTCTGGGGTGTTTTCGATATAAGCACTCAGAGTGCACTGTGAGCATGAAGGGGTTCTCCACCGTTAAAAAAAAGTAACCTTATATTGGTTGAGAAATTGTAAGAATCTCATCAGTGTGATATGTGCCGTAGCTTTCGGTAGAAATAATCTAGAATGGTTGTGTATGGTGCAAATTTCATACGCAAGGGATACGTGCAAACCGTCTTCATACTCTGCTCTTTGGGCACAAAATTCGACGTCTTCACGACATCGTTACGACATATTTACGACAACTTTACGACGTCCTATGTCCATGTCTTTGAGGTGTTTTTACGATATCGTAAATGAGTCGTATGATCTGACCATGTCTTTACGATATCGCAAAGACACCAAAACGACATGGACATAGGATGTCGTAAAGTTGCCGTAAAGATGTCGTAAGTGTTGTAAAGACGTCGCCAAATTTTGTGCTCACTGGGTGGGATCGTTCTCTGTCGTTTAGGCCAGAGAAAAAGTTAAGAGCGTGAAGAAAATACAAAATTTGCGCGAATATGAATGATTTGAATCCTGATGATCTTTTGGATCCTGAACCAATCTGAACCAATATTCTTGTTAAAGTTTGTGTTCTAAAAATTATGTTTTAGAAATGTCTCTCGAGTATTTTCACCGAAAAATTATAAAAATAATATTTAGGTTACTTTTTCAAATAGGCTGGGTATACGTGACCGTCTAGTCCGGACGGTGTTTTATAACCGGAAAGAATTTGACGTCAGTCCTCGCCAGTCTCCATGGCGAAATAAGAAGAGTATTTTTCAAATTAATTTTGTCGAAAAAATCAACTGTCATGTTTAGAAACATTTTTCGACAAACTAAAATTCTTACTTACACATTATCAGTTTACAAATCATTTTTCAGATTTGTCAAAAAACAAGCCAGTGGGCCCAAAATTGGCGACTTTTTTACGATATCGTTACGACATCTTTATGACAACTTTACGATATCCTATGTCCATGTCATTAAGGTGTCTTTACGATATCGTGAAAATGTCGTATGATCTGAAGATGTCTTTACAATATCGTAAAGACACCGTAACGACACGGACATAGGATGTCGTAAAATCGTCGTAAAGATGTCGTAACGATGTCAAAAAGACGTCGCCAATTTTGTTGCCCACTGGGAATTCTTTATACAGAAGTTCAGTCCAAGAAAAAGAGGTAAAAGTTATACCTAAAAAGGTATCTTCCTCAGAATAGGTCGACGCTATTCTTCAGAATGCAATAAAAAATAAATGGAAACCACTTCAAAAGATGCGATCGCTGTTTTGAACATTTGCATCAATTTTACCCTGGGCTGCAAAAATGACCAACAACCAAAAATTGGTTTTGCGAAGACTGTTCATAAAGAACATTTTATTTTTACATAACAGATCATTATGATTGGTTATTTTTCTTTTAAAAAATTTGCAAAAGTTGAAGAATATCATTTATTCTATAACTTCTACTGTTCTCATAAAGAACTTCTCCTCGGACATTCATAATTAAAACAGTTGTTACCACTTTATATTCACGTAAGTGCACAAAGTACAACCTATCTTCGTGATACGGCAGGACTACAAGAGCTGTCAGCTGATTACCAGTAAACCGCAGAAGAGATTAATGCGCATTCATGTCAAAAAATTTTGAAATTCAGAACAAAATAGTTGAGCACCCCTTCGCGCTCAGAGCACGCTCAGAGTCGAATGTCGAAAACACCCCTGGTATGCGCGGTAGTATCACTACTGCGCATGCTACTGATTTAATTCGAACACGCAACGGCAATTCGAACTTCGAAGATACACCTTTCCTGTAGATAAAGCAAATAAAATAGGCACAACAGGACGACGTCGTTTTAAGCATATGCCAAACCAAGCGTAAATTGTATCATCAGCATTTGATGGTGACATCTTTGCAATACTGGAGGGCAATTATTTTCTTGCTGGAATATATAGATACAGTCCTCGGAATTAACAAACCACAATAGCAAAAAAACATAGAAAGGGGCGAATTTCAAAAGCGGAAATATATTGTATTTCAGAATATAGTATTTAAATTTGAAGCTTTAAATCGTTTTTCATTACTCAAGTAATAATAAAGATAGATTTTTAAATAAGTAATGATTTTAACCAGTTACTTTCTTCTGCAAAAGTAATCATAAAAACGCTACTGGGCTACTTTTTCTTATCGCTTTACACGGATTTGAAAATCATGATTAGATTTCATTGAATAAGTAATTATTTTTTAGATAAAAAAAAAGATTCTCTGCAACTGTTTGTTTTTAAAATAATTCTTTCATGATTTGAGGCATAAAAAAATAAATCTTTCAATCATTGCGCAAAATTTTTAGTATAATTCTTCTTATGAAAATCAGCTTCTACATATTGACGACACCAAATATGTCTGCTTTTGACTGTTTTTACAAAATGTAAATATAGTTATCTCAAACAAACAATCCGGACGCCCATAATAAGGGAGATAACGATAAAAATGGATAGCAGTAGTTCCGAGTCTCACCCTTCAGTGGTTATTTACCATTTTTTTATTCTATATACTCTGATCAAACAACAAAATATTTTTTAGATACGCTTTTATTCAAATTCTTTGTAATCACATTAAGCGTTCTATTATTATCACAGAAAATGCAGATTGCTTATACACTTATATTTTTAATGATTATCACCTTTTTTCTGTTGGTAAATATAATATTCTTTGTCAACGTCTGAAATTTGAAGAAACTTGCTCAACAAGGGAAAAATAATTGCCTTCTCATAGCTCAATATCTAGAAAGCATTTTCTTCCTCTTATAGTATAAAAATTGGTCAAAAACAAACCTACGATTAAGGATTAATATTTGAACGGTGGGAAAATCGTTCTCACTCATTATTCGATTAGAATTGTCCAAAAAAGATTTTTTATAAAGTCTCTTTCAGTTGTTTTAAATATTGTGCTAAATATTATATTTAAAGTGTAAATAATTCGAGTTTTGGCATATTTCAATAAATTAATATAAAAAATTCACGACAGTGTCCTACTCTTATAATAGTTTTGCTACTTCAAAAATGCTTGCAGTTCTAAGTTCACAGTGTGACTGCTTATCGAATGGTGACCCTATTCCGGGTATTGCTCGTGGCGGACAAACTTCTTATTTGCCTTATGGAGAGCATTCTCCTGATAAATCTATTCACTCGGTCGAGCCTCCTCTTCCTGTCCTCGTCTCCTCGTGCCAATGCCAGTGGTATGGCTCCTCATACTGAACTCATTAAATCTTCTGATGGACGAATACATGGATATGACCAACTTGAATTTATCCGGCTTACTTCCAAGAATAATTGGCACCGGCAATTCGAACTTCGAAGATTCACTTTTCCTGCAGATCAGAAAATTCGAATACGCGTCGAAGGGTGTTATAAGCCCATTCCAACCCAAGAGAAAATTGTATTATCAACATTTGATGGTGAGGTCTTTGCAATATTGGAGAATATAAATGTTATTGTTGGAATATATTCACGTACTCCTGGCCTTAAAACACCAGTGCGGATAAAAATAAATATAGAAAACGAAACGATTACCTTATTGACTCCGGATGAAATCAGGGAAACGCCAGTAGGCGCATCGCGTCCAATCTTATTGTTTTTTAGAGTAGAGCGTGTAAACCACAATAACAAGCTTACTATTTTGAATAACGAATGAATTATTAACTAGTTAAATTCTTTATTATCAATTACTATAAGAACGTTATGTTTTCACTAACTTTCGTAATGTAATTTTTGTTTTTTCATGAAAACTAATCAATTTCATTGCTTTATCAAGAGTTAGTTTATTCTCATCTTAGAAACAATTTAAAATGTCCTATTGCTATTTTTTTCCAAAACCTATACATTATTTTTATGAACATTACAAGAATCAGCGCACAGTCAAATCTAGATTTAGTGTTTTTGGATTTAGTATTTCCGAGAATTGATGCCGCGCGGCGAGGATGGGAGACAGAAGATCCGGGGGAATAAGTGGTGCTTATTCAGGCATCACAAAACAGAGAGAGAAACAAGACAAAAAAAGCAAACAACAGAAAAGTTCTGCGACTCTGGATTTAATGTTACAATCAGCTCTAAAATTAACATTGAATCCAAGTTTCACTGCATTTGTATTCTTTGTTTAATTTTAACATTAGTGATTTCTCGAGAGTTTCGTTATTCAATTTCAATCTTCTCGAGGTAAGTATGATTCCTGCCGTTCTAAACAATCTTCTGCAAGATGTGTTTCTGCGTATAATGGAACTGAAATTAATGAAAGTTTTGTATCGCATAAACTTTTAGTTTCATTATTTTTAGAAACATTTTCAGTTTCAGGCAACGCAATTGAATTATAAACTTATTTGATTATAACAAATCCAGTAACGGTATAAACTTTTACAGTTCTACTGAAAAACATTTCTAAATAGTTAGTTGATTGATTTTAGATATTTTTAAATGAATCTGAATATTTTATAATGAATGGTATTCTTCAAAAGTCAAAAATTGTGGTTGTTTTCATTCAAATTTTTTAGTATAGCGGAGCAAATTATTCAGTTATGAATGTTAGTTTGTAAAATATGCATAAAAAATTTTTATTTTTGTAATTTCAATCTTTTTACGGATGCCAGTTAGTAGTCAGAGTACCACTCTGGAAAGACACCCCCACTCATCCAACTTCCCCTACTCTATCCTCACGCCTCACGGCACCTAAGTATTATAGACAGAGTAGTATTAGAAGTGCATTATCGTCGCCCTTCGACCCTCTCATGGGAGGCTTCATAATCTTTTCTCGAATTTTGATGACGAAGCACTTTTTTGTGATGTCATACTCGACACATACGGTAAGGACGTTTTCGTACCTGTCATATGGATGTATTAGCGTGCATAGGCGCGCGCTTGTGTGCGTGTGTTTAAGAGAACGGCTAGATAGCGCATAAGAGCATCTCTTTCACACTGATGGGTATGAGGGAAATGAAAATATTTATATATTTCTCTTTTAATTCTTTTAATTGGATTGTTACTCCATATAATTTAAATATATTATAACATTATATAATAGATTCTTTACCAACAAGAATAAATTAGAATAAAGAAATTAATATAATTTTATGTATTAATATATGATTGAATTGTTTTCAATGATAATTAAATACAAATATTAGTTTTTTTATTGAAAAATTTATTATTTACTATCCAAACAAACATGTCAATAAAAAAGTTCATTATATGAGTGGAAAGTAGTAAGGTGAAATAGGAAACAAATATCGTAGCAGGAGTTCACAAATACTGAAATTTTATTTCATATTTCCGTTACGTTTATTAGACCCTATTTTTAATCTTTTTTTCATTGTATAAGCCACAGGATAGATGTCAAAATCAAAAATGCAGATTGACGAAAAACGCAGATTGAGCGCAGGGCACCTATTGGAGCTCGTCCGTTGACATCAACCAAGCAACGAAGGCCTTACAGAATAAGGGCACCGAGGAATAAAGGGTAAAGGAACAAAAGGATGGACCCTCAAGACGTGATTGCAGTAGATAAGTGGCTTAAAATTAAGTGGACTTTCCTTAATCGCAACTAAGTATTTTTCACGCCCCGATGCCAGATACGCGTGTGGAAATTTGTAGATTGTCGCGAGTGAGTTCCGGTGTGACAAGGGGAAGATTAACGGAGATCCCATCGTGGCTCGTAGCTTGAAGGGACGTTCGACTCCAGAACCGACAATAGTGAGTTGAGGCGAACGAATTTTTTCAAACGAACAGGCAGTGAAAAGGCCAAGAGCACTAGGTGATCGTAGAGCTGATCGTAGTGGTTTGAATTCATTCTGTCGTAATTTTGTCACTAAGTGAAGTAGTTTTTCTCTCTCAATCATGAGAGTC